>NC_052349.1:32507663-32766829 GCF_009727055.1 Benincasa hispida | reverse complement strand
GTAATTTATGTTCCTTCAAGTTCTTCTGCCTGTATAGAAGTACAGCTTCAGGAGTCTTGGGAGCTTGACAGTACGAAGTTGAAAAGAGTATTTGTGTCTTTCAAAGGTCTTCTGCCTTATAGGGTTGCAGCTTCCAGGAGTCTTGGAAGCTTGAGTAGAATCATGGAAGAGTAATTTGGGTGGGGGTGGTGGGGGGCTGTCTTCAAGGTCCTTCGCCTTATAGGAGCAGGAGCTTCACAGAGTCTTGGAAGCTTATACTCTTCCAAGACTTCTACTTCAAGCTTCCAAGACTCCTGAAGCTGTACTCCTATAAGGCAGAAGACCTTTGAAGACATAAATACTCTTCCAAAACTTCTACTTCAAGCTTCCAAGACTCCTGAAGCTGCACTCCTATAAGGCAGAAGACCTTTGAAAACACAAATACTCTTCCAAGACTTCTACTCCAAGCTTCCAACTTCTACTTCAAGAACGTTCGGTGCTTTTCTTCTCCAAGTCAAGCATATTCACCCAACTGAGAGAGAATCAGAGGATCAAGTATTAGAGATCGAACTACATCGCATCAAATCAACTCCAACATCAACACCAACTTAAGTTCAACCCCATGAAACACGTTTCTCCGGAAACCTCGTGTGAACAATTATTATTAATATTGACAAATTAAGCTCATAAATGTTTATTACTTGTTTTTTTCTTTACAACATTGCGAAAATGAGAGATCGAATCTTCAACCTCTAGGAAAGCTAAATGTTAATTACTCGTTATGTCTACCTTATTAGTAACTTTGATTTCTTGAAAATTCTCTAGTAACAATTTTGGTTTTTGTTTTTCGCTTTTTAAAATTAAGCTTATTTCCTTTACATTTTTGTGAATACTAGTTAAGAAATACGTGCATTGTACGTGAAATCTCGTAACTTTAATTAAAAGTTTTGAAATATACAAAGATTTTTAGTATTTTATAAATATTACAGTTTTGTTATAATTACTATATTATTTTAAAAGTGAGTAATGTAACAAATTTTATTTCAGTGTTTTCATATTATCGTTTTTTTTTAATTTCATTAAAAGAATTATATCTCATACAAAGTAAAAAATTGTGCTAGTAATTAAAATTTAAAATAAATACGCTAATATTTTAGTATTGTATTATAGAGATATACCTGAAATCATATAGTTTTAGGCTCTGATTGGGATTGCTATAACTTTTAAAATAATTTCTGGCAGAAGAAGTAATATAGTGTTTGGTAAATTTAAGCTTAAACTTGAAAAAGTAGGTTAAAAAATGTTTGATAAATAGATACAAAAACATCTTATTTTATATATAATAACTAAAATAGACTTATAATCATTTTTTTAAAATTTTTTGTAATTTAAAATTCTAAATAAATGTTTAGTAAGATAAATTTTGTTTGTTATAGATTAATTTTTAAATATTAAAGAAAATAGTTTTTTTAAAAAAAAAAAAAGAATATGGTATATATAAAAGATTCATTTAACTAATGAAAAATAGAACATAGATTTGATTAGGTGAGAGATAGATAAACATATAAAATAAGTCTTCTTTTTAAAGTATAAAATTAAAAACTAAATATTAATTAAAAATTCTACCTGATTTTAGGAGAATCTAAAAGCTAAAAGGATAATGCATGATTTTAACCCTAACGCAATGACAAACCTAGCCTTAATTCATAGAAACAAAAAATGTTTATTTTTTGTTTAAAATTTATTTATGTCATTATTTTAACCTTATTTTCATAAAAATATATTGTGATTTATGTTAAAAATAATAAAATACATTTTTCATTTTAGTTATTCAACCAAGAAATATGATGAACTTTTTTTTCACAAGACATTATATGAAATAATCATCACCTTATAATTTATATCGCGACTTCGAAAAAAAAAACTTATCCTTATTCTAATTATTTTTTTAATGACTATTATTTTTTATTTTCTAAAAACCAATTTTAGTTGTACTTTAAAACTTTTAAAAATATTTCATTCGAGAACTTTTTCTCAAAATGAAGTGTTACTAATTGAATTAAAATATATGATAATCACAATACATTCTAACAGTTGTGAATAATTTTCTTAAAAAAAATTGAATAATTTATTTTTTACGATTATGTTTTAACTATGAAATTGAGGAAAGATTGTTATAAATGTGGACCTTTCTCCTATTAACTTTGATTAAACATATAGCCAGAGCAAAATAGGTAAGAAATTATGGTTAAAATTATATAGCAAACTAATAAATTATGTGAATACTACAATTTTTAAACCACATAACTAAATACAGATTTTCTAAAATTTTCAAAACCAAACCATGGTTTTAACATATTATGTACTGGTCTTTTATATATATATACACACATATGGATGAGATGAATATTTTAATTATGTGGATATTTATGTATAGTTGTAGTTAATTTTTTTTTTCATTTCAAAGATTTTGTTAGTTTTGTTGGTTAAAAATCACGAATCTCAAAAGTTTAATATTTTAAATATTTATGATAATATCTGTTGCCTATAAAAAAACCATATTAGGAGTCTTTTAAAATATAAAAAAATATTTAAAAATAGCTACATTTTATAGCAAAAAGTTTCAAAAGTTTCCAAAAGTATTGTACTTTTGGAACTTTTTGCTATTGAGTGTAAATATTTTTGTAATTTTTCTATTTATAAGAATTTTCCAAGATCCTATATTTTAACTCTCTCCATCTCCCTTAATTTTCTCAAATCTTCTCTCTACATCTCAATCTTCTTCATTCCCGCATTTTTCTCATTCACCTCAACTAACTTTCTCTTCTTTCAATCGATTATGCATTCATTCATTTAGAAAAAAAAACTCACATGAAAGATGAGAGGATAATGATTATAAAACTTAAATGAACAATAAGATTTTGGAAAATAGAGAAGATGAATGTTTGTGCTATTAAAATTAAGGAAATTTTAAACGAATAAAATCTCCTTATTTTTCTAACTCCTCATTCTTCCCATTTTTCTCGGTAATTAGAATTATCTCCCCTTCCTTGTTGTCTCCCATTCTCTCGTCAATGCTTGAATTCAATACATGAAGGATTTATCGATTTAGAAAAAAATGTATATAACAAAAGTAAATACTTACATTATTTTATTGAGTGCCTTTTTTTCTCGAAGATATTGTCAGTGAAAGTGCCAATGATTAAAATTATTGCTTTCTTTCCTATTGTCTATTCATTCTCTCTTTAGTGGTCGAATTCAATACCACAAGAAGGATTTGGAGAAGCACTTACACATTGATGATGGTTACTTTTATATAGGATATTGATAACTAATGAAAGGATGTTTGTTAAAGGAGATTTGTTAAAAAGGTATCTACATGAGGTTTTGATATGTGAGTTTTAAATAACTAACTATTAAGTCAAGGACAGGTTAGGGATATAATTAAAAATTAGGGGTAAAATGGGAAGATAAAAATTCTCTCCATTTTGCCCCTTTTAATATAGTATAGATAAGAGTTAGATTCTTAACCAAATTTAAAAAATCAAACATGTTTTTAAAAACTACATTATTTTGAAATTAAATAATTACTAAATGGGATCTAAAAGAATATAATCTTTTTAAATATGTTTTTGCTTCCAAAATTTGGCTCTTAACAAATGTTCATTTAAAAAAAGATATAAAGAACTATGATAAACAGAAAAAACAGAAAACAACACATGTTAAAAAAAAAATACTATTCCTAGCACATCTCCTCCTCTGTTCTGAAATTTAACTGTGTTAAATGAAAAAAATGTAAAAAATATTTTCAAAGAATCAATAATAGATGATAACATTTTGCTATATTCACTAATAGACAGTGACATTTTACTATATTTGACCCACATATTTACGCCTTTGTTCATAAAAGGTTATTTAAAAAAATTGCCTCTTCAGTGCAGTATACGTAAAGATGGGAAGTTTTGAAGTACTCTTTTTGGTCTTCGTTGGTGCATTCTTTGTAAGAGTGCTGCAAAGGCTCAGCAAATGCTTTCCAAGTATTTTGTAATTATCCATGAGATGTTCTTATTTTCAACTGAATATTTTTTTTCCCTATAATTAGTGTTGGCCAATTTTAGAGGCTGCATTTCTATTACCTTTTACATTTGTTCTTTCTGCACTTTTTTACATTCCTCTATGAAAGTTTGATTTTCCCTTTTAAGTAAAAAGAAACAAAGTTTTTAACATCTGTAAGTTATGTGTATGTCAAAAGTAACATATCAATATGCAATGGAACCACAAACTTATTAACAGCCTTAGTATTATTTATTTATTTTTTAATTCGAATATAGATGGTAGTGGATGCATAATCTACAAAGTTATGCTCAAAGAAATAATAATATTAATTCATCACATTTTCAGCAATTTCATTTACTAAATTAGACCCCAAAAAAATATCCAGTGTGTCTACATGAATCACAGATCATCCAAAACTGAACACACTCAGGATCATTCTAAATAATGCCCACATGCTATAAATAATTCAACATGAATCTACATGAATAATCGTTTTAAACAACATAAGAAAGGGAAATACAAAACTCTTCCGCATACGCAATACTCTTTATCTCTTCAGGGAATTTCAGGTAACTAACTAAAAGTTGTAAGGCATGATAAAATTTCATAAAATAAAAAACCTATGCGTAGGTATATGATAGACTGACCTTTGTGAAGAATCGGTTGGATATCCAGAGAAACCCTTTTGTTTTTATATGAATAAATGGCAAAACAATGTTCAGATTGAAGAACAGACCACTTTTGTCACCAAAGAAAAGCCTGCCTCAGTAATTAAGCAGCATTCTTTCTGTTTCTAAAGTTCTCCTTCATTGATGTGAATTTTTTCTTGCATTGGTTCACCGTCTTCCCAGGAACAGCAGCAGCAACCCGCTCCCATCGCTGGTTGGTCTCCTTTGGGAATGTTTTTAGAGCTTGGACTAGTGCTCTTTCTTGTACAGCTGACCAGTCGTCTTGCTCCGAACTAGAGTATACTCCATTTGCAGATGAATCACTGGGAGTTTGGTTGTTTACATTTTGCACTACTGAGGACACATCCAGATTACCATTAACTGCCACATTGTCTTCGGGTTTTTTAGAGGATACACCTTCTAACTCTTCTCTAGTTGAGAGCGGAGATGCAATGGACTGTGCCGGTTTCCTTTTTTCAAGAAATGAGTCGAAAGCTTTGGCAGAGTCGGGCTTCTGCAAGAGAATCGTTTTGGTTGCCTTCAAAATTTCTTCAACTGACCTTTCTGTACCAATGTACTCTGAGATAACCTCCCATCTACGAGATGTTCCTTTAGGATACTTCTGTATTCCTTTCCTTAAGAGCTCAATTTCATCTTTACTCCAAGGCTTCTCCTTCTTCTGAAGGCTGCTGCTTAGCGGGACAGTGGCATTAGCTGTTGTAGAACCATTCTGCTGTCCAGTTTTCTTGGATTCCTGATGCTTTCTATCTGAATTGCTGCATTCCTGTGCATCTCTAAGAACCTTCGCAAGCTCCATACCTGTTTTCCCTTCCATTTTATCACAAATATTTCTCATCTGCTCAATGTCAAGAGATGAACAGAGATTTTCTACATCTTCCACAGAAAGATCAAGCAAAGACTGAGATATGGCAGGTCCAGAAAGCGTTCTAAGACGAGTCCGTTCTTTCCGTAAGAGTTTCTTCTCCTTCTCTTTCAACTTCTTTTGCTGTTGAGCCACTTCTGCAGCTCGTTTCTCCTCCTCCTCCTTTCTACGTTTCTCCTCTTCAGCAAGCCTAATAGCTTCCTCTTCCTGTAACTTCTTTGCCAAAAGTTTTGCTTCCTTCTTCCTCTGCTTTTCAGCTTTCTCTTCCTCCTTTCTTCTTTGTATTCTGGGGTCGCGTTTGTATGCATTATCTACGAGGGTACGAATCCTAGCATATTCTTCCTTTCTAGCCTTCTCTGAAAGTTTAGCATTCTGTCTCTCCATCCACCTCTTATGGTCCCGAGACTCTGCTTGTTCAAGATCAAATTCATCAGCGTGTGGGAACTCTCTCCAGCTTTTAAAGGCATACCAAAAGTTGTAGAAATCATCAACATCTTTCAATGGAGTTTTATCATCGCCTAGTGAGGGAACAGATTGGTTAACAGACCAACGCCCATTCCTCATAAAAGCTGGACCAAACACCTTAAAGAAATCTTGTGGAGCACAATCAGTAGGAATCTCATCATCAAACTCATCTGTTGAGTCATAAATTCTTCTTTTGACAGGATCAATTAACACTTCATATGCTTCTTGAATAGATTTAAAATGACTTTCTATTTCATCCTTCTTTGCTTGTTTTGCAGCTTCAGTTTCCTCGGCAAGAAGAAGTGCAGCTTGTTTGTCAGGATGATACCTCAAAGCAGTTTCTCGATAACTTTTTCTTATCTGTTCCTCGGTTGCTAGATATCTTAAATGACTCAAACCCAACAACGCATAATGATCTTGTTGTGTGCTTCCACCAGATTTCTTTTTACCTTTGCTGCTGTATGAATCAAATGATGGAGCATATTTCTGTTCTGCCTCATCAGCCACCTGCTCATTGTCATCGCTCACTTCATCATCCTCACAACCAAGGAGTTTAAGGGCAGCATTATGGAAAGAATGGCCAGCAGGTTCAAATTTCAACGCCTTAATTGGAAGACAATTTGAGGAAACATAAATCGGTTGTCCATCTACAATCTCTTGTGAATATGTTAGAAGACGCAAATTGGCCTGGACAGTCATGGCATCAAAAGAAACCACTGAACCAGGATGATATTTTCTGTAATTTTTCTTCAATGCAATAAATAGCAAATCTCCAAACTGCACAAACAAGGAAACATCAAACAGAGATTCTAACGAAAACCAAACTCCAAAAGATAAGGAAGATGCAATAGGGCACAAACAGTCCTATGGTCGGATTCATGGAATATCATAGAAACTCAACAATAATGAAGTTTCAAGATGACGGCAAGATGCAGATCAAAACCGTTTCGGTAGAGCCACTGGACAGCTTCACCAGTTCAATCCATTAAAAGACTATACCATCCACGTGTTCCCTACAAAATCAATTTTCATCGGAAACCCTAACCCACTCGCCATCATCTCAAAACGTGCAACAATGACGACAGCCACAATTGATTAAACAAAAATCATTTCTTTCGGTACATAAAAGAGATGGGAACACCAAAAATATAAGAAGAAACCGGATTTCCCCTCTCGAAAAATATGTATATAACATAAACAAACAAATCTACGTTTCTCACTTTCGTATTGCAGTACGATCTTTCCTCGCAGTTCCTAACAATCAAACGCGCTGTTTCAAATAACTACAGGATCGAATTCGACAACAACGAAGATGATGAAGTCATCATAACGAACGAACAAACAAACACAGGAAAAGCACGAGAAAGAGATAAATTTGCAGGAAACCAAAGAGAAAACTGAGACATAAACAAGAAAACAGATATTCACCGGAAGATGAAGAACTTTCCGAGCTCGCACCGGCAGCAGAAATACACTTCCGGTAAGGCTCTGTCCGTCCGCTGAGCTCCGAATTTTTTCAGCCTAAAACTACAGCCCCTGAGGTTTTCAGGTATTTATAGGGCGCTAAATCTTGCAGACGACCTCAAGTCCTTCTCCTCGTTTATCTTTGAAAAAATAACTCCTATAAACCATATTCATAGAAGTAGTCCTCTTAGCTGCTTTTTCCCTAAAATGTTCTCTTTTCAAAATAAAAAAAATGGGTATATTTCTTCCAAAAAAGGAATGATTTATATCTATACATATATATGTATATATGTATATCTGTATATGTATATATGTATATATGTATATATTTCTTTTAACATTTTTTTAATTAGTATGTGTGTATAATTTTTTTTAATATTTACATACACCATATATAATCGTCAAATGTATAACTATGCATGACATTAAATGTCGTAATTTAAATTTGTAATTAGATAAGTGTTACCTTTCTAAAAAGTAAAATAGAATTTTTCAAAAATAAAATAATAAGGAAAACTATTTACATAAAATAATAAATTTAATCTTCTTTAATAGAGGTTGATAAAAGTTCATCGTGTCTATCAGTGATGAAACTGATAGAAATCTATATTATGTGATAGACGTTAATAGAAGTCTATAACTTTTTTTATAAATAGTTTGATATTTTTTCTATATGTAAAAATGTTCCAAAAAATAAAATAAAATAATTGTTACATTAATAAACTCACAATATTAAAAAGACTGATGAGTCATTAACATTTTAATAGTTCGCAAAACTTCTTATTTTGATGTGTTTGTCTTTCAATTATGTTTGATGGTGTTACTCTTGGCATTTATTGCTAAGTTAGAGTAGTTTTGTGATTAGGTTGGAATATTTTCATGATTAGTTTGAACATTTTATTTACATAGTTTTAGATGTTTTATAAGTGCATGAGGGATTCAAATTCTTACTTTTCAGATTTGTTGTATTAAAAAACTGGTTTTTTTCTTAATCTCCTCATCAAATTATAATCGTAAGCACTTTTACTATGGATTGAATATATTAAGACTTATGCCCAAAGTCAATTTAGTCCAATTGGACTCGAAACATTTTAATGGTAGATTCTCCTTGGATCGAGAGTTGAGGAGTTAATAATTATTTATGAGTCGTTTGGTTTAAGGTTTAATAGATGTCCAGAAATTAAGGATGTTTGGGAATAACAAGTCTGGAAATAAGATTGCTGATAATCAAGGATGGTTGTGTTTTATTGTGCAGAATGTTATCAAAATTTTATAGAAATAAATTATTTTCGTATTTAATTTGTAAAATTAGTCATGAAAACTCTATAAAATTTTAATAGACCGGTTGATAAACAATCAATTTAATTCAAAGTTTTGAGAATAATTAATTATTTAATAATATCATTAAATTATTAGCAAGTATTTGTAAAACGAGTAATTTATAATTAAAGTTTTTTTTTTTTTTTTAAATAAAGAGTATGATGAATGTGCTAACTATGGATATGATGTCAAAAATAGACCACTTTTATATCACCCTTCAACTCGAATTAGCAAAAGCAATGTTTCCTGACATAATATGGACTCCAAACATTCATGATCTGAATGTGAATGAGTCGAGAATTATTTATCCCTTGGTCTTTTAGTGAACTATCTCTCCAAGGATTGTGAAAAATGTTCCACTGGAAATATTCTTGTTATTGCTTCGACCCGTATTCTCCAAAAAGTGGATCCCGCTCTAATAACTCCAAATAAATTAAATACATGTATTAAAATATGAATGTTTCTTATTCCACAACGACGAAAGCACTTTTTCACTCTTTTATATACTAGAGGATTTCACTTAGAAAAGAAAATGTCCATATTAATGGATTTGGTTCCATAAATATGGGTTTCGATATACGAGATCTTGTAGCACTTACCAATGTAGCCCTATCAATTAGTATTACACAAAAGAAATCAATTATAGACACTAATAGAATTAGATCTGCTCTTCATAGAAAAACTTGAGATTTTCGATCCCAGGTAAGATCAATTCAAGATCATGGGATCCTTTTCTATCAGATAGGAAGGATTGTTGTACAAAATGTACTTATAAGTAATTATTCTATAGATCTTATATCTATCTATATGAAGAATAAATCATGTAACGAAGGGGGTTCTAATTCGTACAAATGGTACTTTGAACTTGGAACGAGCATGATGAAATTGACAATACTTCTTTATCTTTTGAGTTCTTCGGCCAAAACGGTCGTTCAAGACCTTTGGTCTTCCCGGACCCGAAGAAAAAATGGGATCACTTCTTATGGACTTGTTGAGAATGATTCTGATCTAGTTCATGGCCTATTAGAAGTAGAAGGCACTCTGTTGGGATCCTCGCGGGCAAAAAAAGATTGCGGCCGAGTTGATAACGATCGATGACATTGAATCTTCGGCCTGAACCCATGAACCCCTTAGATATGATACAAAATAGATCTTGTTCTATCGTTGATAAGAGATTTATCTATGAATAATATGAATAAGAATTTGAAAAAGGGGAGGAGAAGGAGTCCTCGACCCGCAACAGATAGAGGAGGATTTATTCATTCACATAGTTTGGGCTCATAGAATATGGCGCCCTTGGGGATTTCTATTTGATTGTATCGCAAGGCCCAATGAATTGAGATTTCCCTATTGGGCTAGATCATTTTGAGGCAAGTAGATCATTTATGATAAAAGAAGATGAACTTCATTCGGAGTACTTGCAAAATACTGAAATCGTACAATACATGACACGAGATAGATCTTTGAAAGAACAAGGTTTTTTTTCGAATAAGCCAATTCATTTGGGATCCTGCAGATCCACTCTTTTTCGTATTCAAAGATCAACCTTTTGTTTATGGGTTTTTACATCGAGAATTCTTTGCAGATGAAGAGATGTCAAAATGGTTGCTTATTTCCCAAACAAATCTTCCTACATCTATATATGAACGTTGTTTTTTTTATGAATATGCAAGAAAAGCACTTCAAATTGTTGATTCATCGCCAGAGATGACTTAGAACCAAAAGTTTATTATCTAATAGATTTTTCTGTTCTAATACTCCATCTGAGAGTTATTAGTATATCAAATCTACTCCTATCTAATAAACTACTATTGGATCACATGACGAAAACATTGTTGAGAAAGATGGCTTTTCCCAGATGAGAAGAAAATTGGATTCATGTAACAAGAGAAAGGTTTCCCATTTCTTAGTCGGAAAAGTATGTGGTTATGAAATAGGGATTAAGTGGAACAAAATTGATTGGGTGATAGAGTCGTGAAAACACCAGTTTTGTCCATATTTTGGACCTTAGCTCCATGGAACAATATACTACTACTGAAACATGGAAGAATTGAAACCTTAGATCAAAACATTATGTATGGATGGTATGAATAACCTAAACAAGAATTCTTGAACAACAAACAACCAGAGTTATTACTCAATACATAAAAAAAAAATCCATTAATGAAAGATGTAAATCCATTGGAAAATAAAAAAAATATATGCATGTCGGTTGAAAATGGTTGTTATTATCTGTTATGTTACAATAACGAATCATTGGTTAACTGAATAACTAAATAAAATAGATAGACCCATCTCTTCATCTTAGGTCGACGGATCTTCTCCATTAAAAGATCCCCTATATGGATAATATACATTCCAATTCAATGAGCCTAATTCTAATTGTTTTATTCCAAAGCAAACCACGGGGCATTTCTTCCTATTCAGATATCCACGACCAAGAAACATTGGATTCTCTTTTGGGTAATCTCTTAAAGGAGAAGGAAGGTCAGAATATCAACAGGCCTCTATTATTGAATTCATCTGACCCGGTAGTATCCAATTTTTGGAATGCCCAATGCCAAAGTAATTGAATGAGTAAGTTGACAATCCCTAAAATGGACTATGTAATGTACTATATCTGTTGAGTTACAGGTGGGCATTTCACCAGGCGTTTCTATTGTATCAATCTACCTTTGTTTAATTCCTGTTGAAGCATATACACGAGGGGTGGGTGCAAGGTGGGTGATTTCAAAGCGGACTCCCATTCATTAGATAGAGAAGATTGCCAAGACTTCATGATCCACTGTCTGTTGGAATTGGTGTCCTAATTCTCCCGGAGTTTCGTAGTTTGTAAATATTGTACACATTGTTATGAATAAAATAAGAGTTATTTTATTTTGCATTTACTCATATCCAATAAACAAAGCTTCATGATTATTGTATGCAAACTTAAGCATGTATATGAGATATATAAGTGGATCATGCCTTAAGTGATAACCTAAAAAAGGCTATAGTATAAGAATTAAGGAGGGATACCTGATCCTGGTGATACTACGGACACGGCCCGCTTTGTAGAGGTTTGCATGTGTTGTGAACTACTATAGATGGTTGATCTTAACCATTCATGTGGAGACATATGAGCAAGAATGTCCTATACAAAGAGTTTGTATAAGACCGAAGTTCGATCGAGCGTTCGTGTATTGTTGTCTTAGATGCTTAGAGTTCGATCGAGGGAGTTTGAAGAATGAGTCTTCAAAGGTATGTATATTCTATTCCTCGATCTTATCTTAAAGCATGCTGTAATTTCATATTGTGCATGACCTGTTAGTTTCCGTTTCTTGACTATAATTGTTAGTATTCAATTTCGAATGGATTTTGGAACGATCATTCCCTTCTCATGGAAATCCTCATATCTGATTTCCTTCACTGTCGAACTTATTCCTTCCCATTCAATAGGTATTCTTAACATTATGGCTTGAACTTATACAATTATGATGTATTAATTAATAAAATAATTAATGAACTCTAATTAGTCAATGATAAACTAATTATAATTATTTAAAAAATAAATTCATATCATATTAATTATAATGATCATTAACTAATTAAAAATATAGTTAATTAATTAATTGATAGTTTTATTGCATTGGTTTTTTACAGTTTATTGAAAAAAATGTTTATGTATATATAAACTAATTTATTAAACTAAAATAAATGTTAGGTATATATTAAATTGTATATATATATTAATTGATTTATTAAATTGAAGTAGTTAACTTCAAACACTATAATTTGAATTTTAATATAATTTTATAAACTATAAATTAAATTATCATACAATAATTAATTTTAACGATATATAAAATAAAAGTATAAAGAAATGTATTACAAATGAGAGAGTGGACAAGAAGAAAACCTACCTTTTTGGATGGGTATCATTTATGGGTATTGTGAAGGATATGTGAATACTCGCAGCAAAAAAAAAATCTTACGATGGTTCGCGAATCTTACAATTGTCCCATTTTTACATTTTACAGAACGATGATAATATAGAGGATAAAAACTTGATAAATAAAACCTAATTAAGCATGCATTTCTCTGAAAATAAAGAGAAAATAAGAGATTAAGAACAAACTTATCCTTGAAGACTAATTCTTCGCGAATCCTTTCTGATCACAGCAAAGGTCACGAACAACCTTCCTCTTGTTTCGAACTCACGAACACAACAAGAGATCTCCAAAATCGGACACCACCGCGAGCTCTTCCTCATTATTCTCAAGGACGAAAATCACTAGAGAGGAATGAGCTTCTAAATATTAATTTTTTGGGTGAGGGAGAGCTTTATTGCTGGAGAGAAATTCACATATAGTGTATTAAAACCCTCGGAAAATCTCAGGGTAGAAGATGAAAAGTTACCACCCTATAGAAAATCATGAAACTAATTTCACGTGGATTGAGAAAGATGAAAAGGGGAAAGAGGAGAAGTTTATCAAAATAACTCTCTCTCACTAATTTTGAATTTAATTTTAAAATTCAAAATCTCAAATTAAATAAAAAATAACCAACTTTAATATATATATATAATATATATTATATATATATATAATTATATCACACCAAACTTTAATATAATTAAAATATATAACATATTATATCTCATATAATATATAACCTATAATTTATTATATCGCATGATATAACTTATAGTTTATTAATCTCTCACATAACCTATAGAATTAATATGAATCATATTTTATAGTTTTAATACGAATCACATTCATATAACTAATATTTCAATCATATTCAACTCCAGAGAGCTTAGAGGGAATTACGATTTATTATATCGCATGATAAAGAAGCTTTCCTCATTTGGAAGGATCAACAATTCTACACTCCAAATAGCTTAGAGGGAATTCTCTTCAATCAGAAGACTCCTTGACTCCTGAAGTTGACCACGCTTGAAGACTGGAGTCCTTTAAAGATACAAGCATTCTGAAGACCGGAGTCCTTTGAAGATACAAGCATTCTAACCATGCTTGAAGACTGAAGTCCTTTGGAGATACAAGCATTCTGAAGACTAAATTCCTTTGAAGATACAAGCATTCTAAAGACTGAAGTCACCTTGAAGATACGAGCATTTTGACCACACTTGATGACTGAAGTCCTTTGAAGATACAAGCATTCTTCCAAGACTCCAAGCTCAAGAACATCTACACGCTTTGCTTCTATACATTAAGCGTATGCATTCAACCGAGAGAGAATCAAAGTATCAAGTACTGGAGATCGAACCACATCGCATCAGATCAACATCAACATCAACACCAACTCAAGTTCAACTCTACGAAACAAGTTTCTCTGGAAGCCTCATGCGAGCATCAATCATCCAAGAAGATCAACAAGCCCAAAGACCGATCCTCCAAGAAGATCAACAAGCCCAAAGGCCGATTGTCTAAGAAGATCATCAAGCCCAAAGGCCAATCGTCCAAGAAGATCAACAAGCCCAAAGGTCGGTCATCCAAGAAGATCAACAAGCCCAAAGACCGATCGTCCAAGAAGATCATCAAGCCCAAAGGCCGATCATCCACGAAGATCAACAAACCCAAAGGGCGATCATCCAAGAAGATCAACAAGCCCGAAGGCCGATCATTCAAGAAAATCAACCAGCTTAAAGACTCTAGTTTATTTTGAAAGCATCGAAATATTATGTATTAAAGATTGTACTCACTTTCCACGAAATTAATAAAAATACAAAGTTCAAGTTCCAAGAAATAAATTTCTCTTGAATTCTCGTGTGAACAAATTGGCACGCCTAGTGGGATCTCTCTACCTCTCATCTCTCTCTCGTCATCCAAATCAACAAATCTACATATGACACTAAAGAAAGTTGCATCTAAAGCTACCATCACAAGCGACACTTACATAGGTTCTGTCATCACAGAGAAAATCTAGGAACAGCTGATGGAATCTCCTAAAGGCGGGATTGTCATCAAAGAAAATTCCTTGTTCGACAACTATGCTTCTGCTACCGATCCATCAGATAAAGAATCGCACTTTGACGTAGTGTCTGTCATGGTGACTGACATAGCGATTAAGTCGGCCATGGTAAAGATGGAGAGAAAGATAAATCTCCTCACAAAATTTGTAGAAGAGCGAGATCATGAAATCGTTGCTTTAAGAGATCAAATAGAAGGAGTTGTACTGTGGCGGAGCACTAAGTAGGGGTGCATCGCTGACTCCACGATGGAAGTCGAGTACGTAGCGACTTGTGAAGCTGTTAAGAATATCGTCTGGCTCAAGAAGTTCTTGACAGAGCAGGAAGTTGTTCCAGATATGTCTAAGCCCATCACCCTCTATTATGACAATAGTGGTGTTGTGGCAAATTCCAAGGAGCCTAGGAGTCATAGGCGCGACAAACACATAGAGCGGAAGTATCATTTGATCCGCGAGATAGTGCATCGAGAAGACATGATGGTCACAAAGATCGCCTCGGAGCAAAATGTTGCTGATCTATTTACGAAGGCTCTCACGGCTACAGTGTTTGAGGGTCATCTTTAGAGCATGGGTCTATAGGACCGTCCGCGGCGGACTATGACAAGTGGGAGATTTTATTGTATTGGGTTTTTATGCCATAGTTTATTATTTTGTACTTGTTTTCGTACTCCTCACTTCGCTTTAGAACAAGTGGGAGATTGTTGGGGTTTGTGCCTTAAAGTCTCGTGTCATGTAGTTTGTAAACAATTTTGTACGAACGCTTGTGATGTATAATATATATGATATATACTTCACTTCTTGACTTTGCATATTTAGATGTTTTTATTTTACCACAAACCAATAAAATTAATATCCCTGGTTGTCTTTATGTAATTTAAGCACATAAAGTGGATCATGTCTTAAGTGACAACCAAAATGGTCTGTAGTATATGGATATAGGAGGGAAACCTTATCCTGGTAACACTACGGATGCGACCCGCTTTGTGGAATAGTTACAAGTGTTGTGACTTGTCACAGATGGCCTGATTCTGATCATTCTTGTAGGGGACATGCGAGCGGGGTGTTCTATACAAAGAGTTTGTATAAGACCTGACCACGAAGTGTTAACGTCTCGTCATATAATTCCATTCATGACAGAGACTTCACTTCACTAGGATGACCATAGGTAACATGACCTCAATCCTGAGTGAGTTAGGAACTCTGCCATTGAGGGTGGTTCTTTGATTTGCATGGGTGCGAGTGGCCAGAACATCGACTCAAACCTACCATTTTGGGGATTTATCTGATTTGGTAGCTGAGAACTCAGCTTCACAAGATGAAGTTCACTCCTTCCCCGAAAACAAGGGTAAGTAGATAGATTACTCTCTTAAGGGTTGATTCCGGGGCTTGAACGATGTGGCGTCATACACCTTCTCATGGCTCGAGAGGTGTTCACACATAGTGGGACTATGTTGTATTATTCATTAGAGGGATTGGTGATACTTAAGGAGTAAGATGTAACTACAGGGGAAAACGGTAAATTGGCTCAGCTGTACTTACGAGCATCTGTGAAGAGTCATCGTATTAATGATTGGTTATATCCAATGGACAGAGAAATATATCTATGGTAAGAAGAGTTCAACTGTCGATCTTTAGTGGAATGTTTGACAGTTAACATATGGTGGATATCGTGGCTAAAGAACTTAGTCAGTTATTCACGTACCATTGGAGCTTCGAGCCATAGGTCCATAAGGTCCTCTTGGTAGCTTGGATACAAGTTAAGAATCAGTTTTTGGGTCAGTTTGAAATGTTCAAATTGACAAGAGAGAGTTCGATTATATATGATATAATTGAACTAGTTAATTATATATGATATAATTAACTTTATGTATGAGATACATTAATTTGGAGGAAATTGGATATAAATATGATTTATATCTAGTGAAGGAAAAATAGTATGGTTAATATATGATATTAATCCATAGGTTATGAGTATAATGTGATTATATTCATTGTTTATTAATTGGACGGTTAAGGGATAATAGATTGGTGTCTCTTCTGTTTTCATAACGAATGAGTAAGTTGAAAAATCGCTTTGAGATGCTTAAATAACTCACAGTGTATTAAGCATTGGATGCACGAACATAGAGTTGAAGTGTCTCATCACTTAGTAAAATCAGTGCCTGTATGATAGTGTTGAACGATCACTTACCTATACGATAGTACTGAGCGATCGCACATCCACGTGCGCTATTTACTAAACGATCGTTTACCTTTTTCTAAGCGATCGTTTAATGCCCGATATTTACTAAACGATCGTATAGACGATCACTTAGCTTTTCCCACATGATCGTTTAGACGATCGCTTATCTTTTCCTACACGATCGTATACTTCACCTAAACGATCAAGCATTTTGTCTATACGATAGACGATCCTTTCTCCTACTTGCTTGATCATTGTATACGATCTCCCTTCTTCTTCCCCTCTACCAAATCCGAACAAAGCCCACCCTTTGGATTCTCATTCCAAGAATCCTGAGGGCTCTGAGTGGTGGTGTCGTCCCCGTTTCCTTCTATTCGTGTGGAGACTGTTCGAGGTAGACAATTGAGATTTGCTGAACGATAACTTACCATTCTAGCGAAAACGAGATTTGCTGTGAAGAATAAGTCTTCAACTGGTATGATCTCTTGGTCTCTAGTTTATTGTTCCTTTAGCATGCTAGTAATTTAGCATATCTGTATGTTTGAATGTATATGTGGATATTCTGTTATAATGAATTGGAAAGATCCGCTTCCGCTCGTAGGTACTCTTGAATAAGAGTTCCTTCACGGTCATCGACTACATCAACCGATGGAGAGCTCTGAGCCTGGATTGCAAAGATAGACTCACTGAATTATCTCAGTGGAGATGTGCACAAAATGCATGCGCTGGGAACTTCTCTACATTCTGTAAGGGATAAAGCCTCGTACATTTGAAGAGTTGGAAACACGCACTCATGATATGGAGCTGAGTATCGTCAACAGGGGAACTAAAGATTTCCTAGTCCCTAAAGGGAGAAAATACAAGAATGAAGTTAAGGGCACTGAAAAGATCGTGGATAGTGTCACAAGAGAATCTATGGACAGATGACCCCGCTGAAACTTTCCTTCAAAGGAAAAGAAACAAAGTCTAAAAGAAAGCATAATGGTGGCCAGAAGCGTCACCCAAATCTCAAAAAAGTCATAATAAGGTTTATCCATTCCTGGACTCTGATGTTGCCGACATGTTGAAGCACTTATTAGAGAAAGAACTTATTCAACTGCTAGAATGCAAGCAATCGGAACAAGCAAGAAAAGTAGATAATCGTAACTACTATAAGTATCATCGAGTCATTAGTCACCCAGTTGAAAAGTGCTTTGTGCTAGAGGAGCTGATTCTAAAGTTGGCTCATGAAAAGAAGATTGAGCTGAAGCTTGATGAAATAGCTCAAACAAATCACGCAACAGTAGCGATGACTTCAACTGTCCCAACACCATCTGTATCTCATGATCAAAGAGAAAGCTCCATCCAGTTTGGGACTTTTGAGCCTATAGTTGTTCAGTTCCAACAAGAGATTCTAACAACAAACTGATGGCGCGGCTTCGCTTCATCTCCAAACTGATGGCGCGGCTTCGCTTCATCTCCAAACTGATGGCGCGGCTTCGCTTCATCTCCAAACTGATGGCGGGGCTTCGGCTTCATTTCTCCAAACTGATGGCGCGACTTCGCTTCATCTCCAAACTGATGGCGCGACTTCGCTTCATCTCCAAACTGATGGCGCGACTTCGCTTCATCTCCAAACTGATGGCGCGGCTTCGCTTCATCTCCAAACTGATGGCGCGACTTCGCTTCATCTCCAAACTGATGGCACAACTTCGCTTCATCTCCAAACTGATGGCACAACTTCGCTTCATCTCCAAACTGATGGCACAGCTTCTCTTTCCAAACTGATGGCACAACTTCTCTTTCCAAACTGATGGCACAACTTCTCTTTCCAAACTGATGGCACAGCTTCTCTTTCCAAACTGATGGCACAGCTTCTCTTTCCAAACTGATGGCACAGCTTCTCTTTCCAAACTGGTGGTGCGACTTCGCTTCATCTCCAAAATTCAAGTGCAACTTCGCTTCATTTCCAAAATTCAAGTGCAACTTCGCTTCATTTCCAAAATTCAAGTGCGGCTTCGCTCAAGTTTGGTGCACTCCACCTCTAAAGTCTGGTGTACTTAGTTTTGATTCATCCTCACAATAGCTCATCTTTAAGCTTTGTTCGATGTTGCCACTTCATTCACTTCACCACCCTAATAGCTTAACTCCTATAAAAAAGAAAAGTGAGGGCAAGTTGTTAAAAAAATTAAGAATAAAAAAGGAAAGGGCAAAATTGCAAAAAAAAAAAAGTTAGATTCAATTCATTGTCTAAATTTGATTATATTTGACTTGTTTCTAAAGGAGAAGAAACAAAAGGTGGAAACAAAATGAAGAAAAAAAAGAAACAAAACAAAAAAAAAAGAAAAAAGAAAAGAAAAAGAAAAGGGGAAAAAACATGTGAAAAAAGAAAAGAAAAGAGGAAAATAAGAAAATAAAAGAAAAAAGAATGAAAAAAAAAAAAGAAAAAACAGTAAAAGAGAAGAAGAAAAAAAGGAAAAAAATGAAAAAAATGAAAAAGAATTTACTAGAAAAAGAAAAGAAAAGAGTAATATGAACAAAATAAAAATTCGAAACAAGAACAACAAAAAAAACGAAAGTAAAAAAGTGTAAAAAGAAAATTCTGAATAAAAAAAGAAAGGAAGTTAAGAAGAAAAAAAACTAAATCTTTCTTCTTCTTCTACACATCCACTGCCCCCTAAAATTTCTATCACTTTCCACTAAATATCTCTCTACTATGTCACTCCCTCCCAAGCTCATGTCAGCAAGCTCTATCCTTTTCTCAAGTGAATCCACACCATCACCATCCGTGGCGGGTGGCTTCGATCTCCACAATGTTAGACAACAGTGATGTTGCAGACAATGGTGGTAAAAGAATTTGCAGGAAAAAAATGTTGAAAGCAAAGGGAAACAAAGAAGAAGAAAGAAAGACTAAGAAAAGAAAAAGGGTTTTCGTAAAAAGAAGAAATTAAAAAAGAAAAAAAAAGACTCTGTTCTCTTCCTCTTTCACACATCATCTCAACACCATGAGAAATTGACGGTAAAAAAAAATCCAGTAGAAACAAAAGGCAATGTCGTCGGTGATCATACATCAAGTGCAACGTAATGCTAATTGGTCCCAAAGGAGATGATCAATCACAAAAGGCTTAAAAAAAGGTAAGGAAAAAGAAAGGTTGAAAGCATGCTGAAGAAATTAGAAATGAAAAAAAAAAAAAAGAAAAAAGAGAAGATCGGTCACGAGAGAGTAGAAAAAAAAGAAAAAAAAAAAAGAAGATCGATCACATGAGAGTGCTCTGTTTCCATCGACTCGGCAAAGCAAAACAAGAAGCATAAAAAAAAGCTGAAGAAATAATAAAAAGCTCCTAAAGAAGTTTTCAGAGATGCAATGAAGGTGATTCACTCAATGTGAATTTTATGAGATTCCGAGTTCAATTTATAGATGAATAATCAAAGATGGTTAAGATTTAAAAGCCAAATTTGGAGAAGAAGTTTAGATTTTAGATTCTGTCTCTTATACACATCTAGATGTGTATAAGAGACAGATTTAGGTCGGAATAAGATTCGATCCATATTTATCCAAATCTCAAGTTCAAAGTCCTAGATTATCCAAGCTTCAAGTCAAAATTAGTTTAAGATTGTAATTCTATCCAAATCAAATTTTGGATTTCAATTTCGATTAAGATTCAAATTTGGGCATATTCCAAATTTTATTTCAATTTCATCTATTCATATCCTTAGATCCAAATCAAATTGTGGTAAGATCTACAACTTCTCTCAAATAAAAATTTGGTCATATTCCAAATTTTATTCAAAATCAAATTGTTCAACTTTAAGATTAAATTGCGGATAAAATCTCAAATTTGGGCATCTTCTAAATTTTATATCAAATTCATCCAAATTTAAGTTTTCTCATCCCTATTTTCAAATCAAATTGTAGGAAAGATCTAAAATTTATCCCAAACTGAAATTTGATCATATTCCAAATTTTATTTCAAATTCAAATTATCCAACCTTGAGTTTTTATCTTCAATCAAAATAAATTGCAGATAAAAAAATGTCTCAATTGGTTTCTCATTAAAATTTGGGCATATCCTAAATTTTTATCTCAAACCAAAATTGATCGAGATTCAATTTCACCCCAAATTCTATTCCAAATTCAAGCCAAGATTTGTGTACCAACAAAATTTCATCCCAATGTCAAGACCTTGGTATAATCTAAGTGTTGTCTAATCAAAATATAGGCACACTCCAAGCATCACCAAATCAAAGTTGAAGGAAAGAGAAAGATAAAATAAAAAATTCTACTTCAAATTCACATGAAGAATTGAGTATATTCTAAATCTAAAAAAAAATGATTGTTAGAATTTGGGATATTAAATTAAATTTGCAATTAAAATGTAACATAAATTCTACTTGTTCAAATTAAAGTTTACTTGGGAGCAAGAAAGTCGAGGACTAAAATTCATCTTTTGTTTACTTGGCGAAAGTGTGTCAAGCAAACAAAATTTCAAATCAGAATTTTGAGCTAAATTCTCATATTTTGATCATGATGATGCTTTAAACTAAAAGAGTCAGAATCATACTTTGATTCCAAATTATTTTTTTCGAGATTCACACACCATATAGATGTGCATAAATCTTTTGAATGATAAATTTTGGCGAATCATGAGTCGCCACATCATTAATGAAAGCCTGGGCCTATTGGAAAAATTATAAGTTGGATTGGACCGAGTAATTAAAGTCGTTTAGGCCCAACCCAATTCAAACCCATGGTGAAATTTTGGACTAAATTAAAGATTAAACTCAAGCCCAGTATTTTGGATCAACAACAAATGGGCCCATGCCCAACTTTAGCCCAAACCCAATTTTGACCTAGTAAAGTAATTAGGCCCAAGCCCATATAAAACCCATGAGAAACCTCTATAAATAGAGACATTATCTCTTCATTTGGGGGAAGGTGGGAGGAATTTAACGCAAAAGCTCTCTGAAGATTTGAAGTTTGAAGCTCCAAGGATCTGAAGAACATAATTGCTTCAATGCTTTGAAGATCAGAATACCCTAAAGAATCAGAAGACATATCAAAGCTCTGAAGATCAGAAGACACTAAAGCTCTGAAGATCAGAAGATATATTGAAGCTTTGAAGATCAGAAGACACTAAAGCTCTGAAGATTTAAGCTCCCAATATCCAAGACTTAAGCTCTCAAGTGCTGAAGACCAAAGCTTCTCAAGCTTCGAAGACTGAAGTTCTCAAATTCTGAAGAACTGAAGATCTGAACTATTTGAAGCTTTAAAGATTAGAAGATTTCAACAAGCTGACCGTATCTTCACAACCTACAAGCTGAATATTCAATCTCTTTAAACCCAAGGGCCAAGCCTAAGCCACTTGTAAACTCTATAAATAGAGAAGCTCTCTTCATTTGGAGGAATCGACAATTCTACACTCCAAGGAGCTTAGAGGGAATTCTCTACAATCAGAAGACTCTTTGACTCCTGAAGCTGACCACGCTTGAATACTGGAGTCCTTTGGAGATACAAGCATTCTGAAGACTGAAGTCCTTTGAAGATACAAGCATTCTAACCAAGCTTGAAGACCGAAGTTCTTTGAAGATACAAGCATTCTAAAAACTGAAGTCCTTTGAAGATACAAACATTCTAAACACTGAAGTCACCTTAAAGATACAAGCATTTTGACCATGCTTGATGAATGAAGTCCTTTGAAGATATAAGCATTCTTCCAAGACTCCACACTCAAGAATATTCACACGCTCTACTTCTATACATCAAGCATACGCATTCAACCGAGAGAGAATTAGAGGATCAAGTACTAGAGATCGAACACATCGCATCAAATCAACATCAACATCAACACCAACTCAAGTTCAACTCCACGAAACAAGTTTCTTTGGAAGCCTCATGCGAGCACTAATCATCCAAGAAGATCATCAAGTCCAAAGGCTGATCAACTAAGAAGATGAACAAGCCCAAAGGTCGATCGTCCAAGAAGATCATCAAGCCCAAAGGTCGATCATCCAAGAAGATCAACAAGCCCAAAGACTAATCGTCCAAGAAGATCAACAAGCCCGAAGGCCGATCATCCACGAAGATCAACAAGCCTAAAGGCCGATCATCCAAGAAGATTAACAAGTCCGAAGGCCGATCATTCAAGAAGATCAACCAGCTTAAAGACTATAGTTTATTTTGAAAGCATCAAAATATTATGTATTAGAGATTGTACTCACTTTCCACTAAATTAATACAAATACAAAGTCCAAGTTCCACGAAATAAATTTCTCTTGAATTCTCGTGCGAACAGTGGAAAAATCTAATATTTGTTATTGCTAGGTGTTGGTTCCACTTGAAGATACTAATCCCACTAATTCCCACTAAAGAGTTAATGGAATTTTGAGCGCCAATTTTTTATTAACTCAAAATTGCATGATTTTCATGTTTTTGCCTATAAATAGAAGAGTTATGTTAATTTTAGTTCTCTTGGTAGAATTAGAAATTCATGAGGTTTTAGGAAAAAAAAACCTAACCTTAATTCTCTCTCAAACCCTTGTTTAATTTCTCTCCAAATTGGTCATCACCGGATCCCACCATCTCGTTCTAAGGTCGGAGAATAGTCGGGAAGACTCTCATGGTGGTTTATGAACCGTTCGTGAGAAGAATTGATCAAAAACCAAGAAGGAATTTAGGCTACAAAAGTTGTATTCTTTTAATCCCTTTATTTTGTATTAAATTACATGCTTATTTCTATGAAATTAACCTAATTAGAGTACTTAAGATCTAAATTGCTTCCTCTTGTTAATAATTAACTCCATCAACATACTTATGTTAAAGGTTTCTATAGTTGCTAAAGTTCCTAAGATAGATAGTAATAGTATAACAAGACAATGACAGAACATAACACTATCTACAAACAACAAAAATACTGATATTATTATTTATCATAGAACTTTACCACTGATAGTGCTCTATCTCTGTCTATCTTAATTCAAAGTTATCAATAATAGATCCAGCATTATACAGTTTGTAAGTTTCTTTCTACTTGTTGACAATCAACTACTTCTAAAATTTATAAAATTAACATGTTTTGTTCATTGTCTTATTCTACTATCACTATCTATCTTAGGAACTTTAGCAACTATTGAAAACTTTAACATCAATACATACTTGTGTTATCTGAGTGTATCTAAGTACAACAAAAACAATCAATTTGAAGCTTTATAAATTGTATAAAGTATTTCTACAATCAAGATTGAAATTGAGATTGAGATTGGGATTTAGGTTGAGATTAAGTTTGAGAAATGTTTAAGCTAAAGCTTGGAGTAGTGTCTGTCATCAATTTTGCATATTCTTGAGTTGAAGTTCGAGGTTGTACTTCGTTCTTCTTCTCAAGTTTCTTCCTTTTAGGTTTTTTCTTTGGGGAGATATTTTTTGCATATGTTTTTTTGGTTGGTTTTCGCTGTCTCTTTGGTCTCTCCTTTTGAAAGTGTGTGTCTTCTAGCATCTTTAGTCTAAACCTTTTATACTTGCCCCGCTCTTGCTGCTTTCCTTTCTACTTTATCTTTTTTTTTTATTAGAATATCTTTATTTGTATCATCTTCACTATCAGTTTCTTGTTCTATTTCATCTTCCTCATCAACAATTTTATTCCATTTATGGTTTCTCTTTGATTTCTTCTTCTGAAAGAGAATCTCTGCACTCTCTTCCGTATTAGTATCTTCCTCTTCATTGTGCTCTTATTGAACTTGTTCCTTCACATTTTACTCCTATTCTACTTGATCTGCATTTACTTTCTCTTGGTATTCTTCTAGTTGCTCTTCATCTACTTTCTCTTGCTCTTCTTCTACTTGCTTTTCATCTTCTTTCTCTTTCTCAATTTGTTCTTCTTCTACTTGCTCTTCATATTCTTTCTCTTTCTCAATTTTTTCTTCTTCATTGATTTCTACAAGAAGATATTGGAGTTTATAAGAAGAACACTGAATGATAAACAATGATAGACTACAATGATAGACTATTATCATTGTCTATCATCATGTATATAAACAACGATATTTACCTTTTTCTCATTTCTATGTTTAGATCTTTTTTCTCTTTTTTGATTTTCTTCTGTTTCAACTTCTTCTACTTCAGTTTCTTGTTCTTCTTTATCTGTTTTAGCTTCTTCTTCAACCTCATCTTCTTCCTTTTATGTTTATGTTTAAGTTTCATTGTCTTCTTCAACTTCATCTACCTACAAGCATATGATAGAAAGTAAGAATCACTGTCTATATTAGATAGAGAGTGATAGTGGACTATCATTGTCTATCTTAGATAGACAATGATAGACCTCTATTAGAGTCTATGTGAGATTTACACTAATAGTAGTCTATCACTGTCTATCTGAGTTACAAAATGATAAATGACTATCACTATCTATCTTTTGTGTTTGAACAAAAAGTAGATTAAGAAAAGAATCAAACCTCGGCAACAATTGTGTTTTGGGTATTTCCAAATCTGTAGTTGGAATCAGATCCAAATAATCTTTTGTTTTTAGTTGTTGTGTTTGCATCTCAGTTTCCTACAATAAAACAGTTTGTTATTGTTTTCTATCTAAGAAAGTAAGAAACTTAAAAAATATGATATTAAGATAGACAGTGGTAGAGAACTATCACTGTCTATCATACATACAAACCTCCATTTCCCTTTGACTCTTATTTTCAACTTGGATCTACAAGGAAAAGCAATTTTAGTAAATAAATATGAAAAAAAAAAAAGAGTATATGACAAACCAAATACTTACCCCAAATAAATATGTTGTTGCATAGTCAACGATTGTATCAAAATCATGGTTTTCTTCTAAAATACGAAGGTTAAGAGAAGGTGGTTTATTTTTTTCTACGTCTTCTTCGTGCTCTTATTGTTGTGGAAGATTTTCTAATGAAAGTCTACAATTCAGACTTTCTATAATTGATCTCAAGATTGTTTTGATTCCTTCTTGATCTTGTTTCAAAAGATTTTGGTCTAATATTTTTTGTTGGCCTTTATTTAATTCACTAATTTCTTTCATTACTTCTATTTGCTCATTCTTCTTGAATTTGTTCATTCTTTTCTTTGTTCATTTGCCTATCTTTCTCCTTCTCTTTTTCCCGCTCTTTCTCCTCCTTTGCCTCAACTTCTATGAAATATTTGAAAGTTGATTGAGATTCTTCTTCTATTGGATGCAGTGGTGTCATACAAAACTACAACTGAACAAACGTTAAATTATATGAGAAAAAAACTAGCACTATTAGTTAAGACAGTGATAATAGTCTATCACTGTCTATCTTTAAAGTTATAGACAATGAAAATGTCCTCAATTAAGAAATTATTTACATCTTCTGTTTCGAAAATGTTCTCATTTATAGTCATCCATTCATCTGACTTCAAGCATTCTCATGTGATGATTCTTGGACCTTTGATTCCAAGTTTCCTTCCAAATCCAACTTCTAATTGGAAAGTTTTGGGATTGTTTCAAAAGCCCAATAAACCAATGCTAATAGGAATCTTTGAAGGTAGACAACATCCTTCTCAGTATATGATGCTCTCTTAAAGAACTGATAGGTTAGGTTGTAAGACAAATTTCCCCAAGGATAATGTTTGAAGACTTATTCATCATCCAAAATGTCTAGATATTTGAAATTGACATGGTTATCATGTTGCTTGGGGATTAAAAGAGCTTCTAGGATGTAGAGATTGACTAATTTAACTTTCAATGATCTTTCCTCTTCATTGCGTAGTTCTTTGAAAGTTCTCTCTATATCTCTCCTAGTTATATGATTGTCATGAAGAAAAAAAATATTCCTAAGTTCAAACACTTTTCTTTGTCTTAAATCTAATTGAAGGAATTTGTGGCATTTCAATCCAGTTACTAAACAAAATTCAAGTTTGTGGAATTTGTGGATAATTAAGTTAAATGCAAGAACATTTAGTTTCTTTGTATAGCATTGTCTTCTTACTAAGTAGTTGAAGAATTGGTTAGGTATTTTGGCTATTTTAATGTTAAGAAAGTATCCAAATGAGCCATTTAAACTATTGAAAAAATTGTTTCATCTAACTTTGTTCTAATCAAATTTAAGACCTTTACACTAAAGTAGACTGTAATGCTTAAGTTTTTGTTCTCATTTTCTATGATCAATTCATGTTCCACCTGTTGAAAAAATATATTTAATAATATGTTAGAAAGTAAAATTTGAATAATACCAATAATTATTAAGATAACTATCAATAATATTTAACAATATCTATGAGATAAAACTTTATCACTATCTATCTTTGACAAACAGAGATAATGCTATCTATCTCAATTCAAAGTTATTGATAATAAATCCACTCAACTAAACAAATATAGAGTGCTAATGATATAGAAATTATAGAAACATATATTAGTGTTTACCATTGAACTCTATCACTGTCTATCTTAAATAGACAGAGATAGTGCTATTTATCTCAATTCAAAGTTATCATATAATAAATCTACTCAACTAAATAAATATAGAGTGCAAACCATATAAGAACTATAGAAATGGATATTAGTGTTTATCATTGAAGTATATCACTGTCTATTTGAGATAGACAGAGATAGAACTCTATCATTGTCTATATCAGATAGACAAATATAGAACTCTATCACTGTCTATATCATTAATAGATGGATTGAAGTTAAAGCTTTTGCTGAAGTTCCTAAGATAGATAGTTTACATACAAGTACATTACTAAATAAGCATTATTAAATAAGCATGATGCACAACAAGTATGTCTTGATGTTAAAGTTCTATTGATACATAGAGAATTTGAAGTTATCAACTACTTTAGTTTTACCTTCTTCTCCTCTTCAGATTTGTTTGTGCTATGCTTATTGATGATTTAGCTTTCATTATTTTCTTTCCTTTTCCTTTGCTTCCTTTATTGGTTGATGATTCAACTTTGATCATTTTTTTTGCTTATCATCTAGTTATAAAAAATTAGGTTCAATAATGTTTAATGAGTATGATTAAATAGAAGAATAAATGAAATGAAAGAAAAGAGAATGATTATAATCTTGAAGGATTTGATGATAGACTGTAGCCTTGAAGAATCAAAAGCAGCAACGGGAGAAGAAGATGAAGTAGCAGGACAAAAGAAGAAGAAGAAGGAGAGACAAAAAATGAAGTAACAACGGCGGAAGAAGATAATGAAGCAGCGAAAGAAGGAAAAGCTAACGAGATAGAAAGTTAGATGGTTATTGGTTATTGTGTAGTATTTAAGGATTTGTTACTGTTGGAAGAAGAAGACGTGGAAGACATGGGTATCGGGCGTGAGCATGGGTTTTGAATAATCCGATTAATCGTTGGGCAGATCACGATTTTTTATGTGGGTTGGGATATTTTCGGTATTTCACGTGTTGGGCTGGGCATTGTTCCATCTATTTTGGTTTCTTTTTCAATTTATAATAATTTGGGCATTTTTATTAGATTTGAAAAGACCCCTAATTATAAATAAAATCGTTATTTGTAATTTGCAATTTAATTTTCAGTCTAATCATCTTCACAAGAATTTCAGTGGGGAAGAGAGAGGAGCCACTCGTCTGGAGCGATTGGGCTGAAACTAACGAAAAGTTTTTCGTTTTGATCGTATTCTCAATTCGATTTACGCTGCTTCAAAAATTTGATTCTTTAAATTTTCGATCGCCCCCAAGGTTTCTCTCACTCGCTCTCTGTGCGTTTTTCATTCTCCTGTTAAGGTTTGCCTATTTCCTTTTCTTTTCATATTGTACTGATCAATTACTACGTTCCTTTTGTGTTCTATGAAATTTGCTATGAGTTGTTTTCTGATTTTCAATCGTCTCTGAAACTGGTCGTTGGTTTCAATCATCGTATGTTGGTCTACGTCAGATTTCAATATTTGTTTGATGGACTTTCTCCGTCTTATTCGTATTCAATGGCGTTCTCATTCTTTGCAAAAAAATTATGAAGTACAGGTTGATGATTTAATGTAGTGGAAAACGTATTTTGAAAATAGAAGGAACTGACAGAGAGATGGAATTTGCCAATTGGTGGAAGCGGTGGAGGTCATCGCGGCAATAAGACTTTTAAGGTCACAGAGTTGACAAATTTGGCGATCGTTTCCTCAAAGTTCGAACAAGTGGAATCAGAGAAACTTGGAATTCTAAGGGTGTTTAGCAAAGACAAAAGGAAAGGGTGGTGAGCGAGAGAAAATGGGCAAAGGACCATTTTCTTTTCGCCGGAGTAGTAGTCGTCGCCGCCCTAAGAAGGCGGTCCAGTCGTCACCGTCCTCGTCGCCACAGCCACCTCCGCAGATTAGCACCAATTCTCCTCCCATTAACAATAATGGGAATGGCTTGGTTGGTGGTGGGGGTGGTGGGGCTGTGGGAAAAGTGAAGAAGAAGGCTGGAGGTGCTAGGCTGTGGATGCGTCTTGACAGGTGGGGGCAATCGGAGCTTTCAGAGTGGGACAAGAACGCTATAATCCGACGTGCTGCAATTCCGGCTAGGGATTTGAGGATTCTTGGTCCTGTTTTCTCACACTCCTCTAACATACTCGGTAAATTTTGATTTTACGCTGCAACAAGTTTTGAACTATATATTTACTTTTTTTTTTTTGAACAAGAAACTTCATGTTACAAGTGTATGATATATATTTACTTTTTAGAAGTGCTTTTTGTTGCCTACCTTTGTCTCTTGTAACCGATTCTGGAAATTATAGAGAGGGAGAGTTGTAGGATGCTAAGTAGCTCGTTTTTTTCTATGAAAAACGAAAGTGAAGAATTTTTAGTTGGTTTTGTCTTCTTCAATTGAGAGAGAAACCTGGGGAGAAAAGCTAGAATTTGAAGAGGTAAGGTCGTGTGTCATTGTTTTGGCATTCCATCTTTAAGTAGTCTGTTCATGTTCTTCATTCATTGTTTAAAACCATCAACGACGAATAATTTTCTAATTTGTTTCTTTATCATGCGTGCACATATTTTCTTGATTTGATCGCTCTTGTTTTCCACCTCCTTTTGGCTTTTTTTTTTCCGAGTCTAAATTTGGGAACCACGAAGTCAGTTTTGATTTGACAATTCATGTGTTCATCGTCAGGTGAAGTCTAGAATTCTCTACTGAGTTCTCTTTGGTATTCTTGCAGCCAGGGAAAAGGCCATGGTTGTTAATTTAGAGTTCATAAAAGCTATAGTTACTGCTGAAGAAGTCCTATTACTTGACCCTCTTCGACAAGAGGTTATTCCATTTGTAGATCAGCTAAGGAAGCTACTCTCTAAGACGGTTTCATCTCAACTAGAAAATGATGGGAATGTTTCGAGAGGAGAAAAATGGTTGCCAGTTTCAGAAGCTGCTGAAGGTGAGCAGTATGAGCTCCCCTTTGAGTTTCAGGTTCTGGAAAATGCTTTGGAGGTTGTGTGCATGTACTTAGATTCCAGCGTGGCAGACCTTGAGAGAGATGCTTATCCGGTTTTGGATGAACTGGCTAGGAATGTTAGCACCAAGAATCTAGAACGTGTGAGGAGTTTGAAAAGTAATCTTACCAGGATTCTTGCACGTGTTCAGAAGGTGTGCTCAATTCCTATTCTTTCTAGTTTACAAACTCCTTAAAATGTTAGATGTTTTTGTTTTCCATTGTGATATTTTCCTCCTTTTTAATTAATAGATATATTCAGCTTGAGATGTTTTCTTTGCACTGTGTGTGGGGGTGGGGGGCAGAAATGTTATCTAGCCATGTTAAGAATTGTGATGACTGATCGTTAATTTACAGTAGCATATTGAAAAATGTTTTTTTCCCCTCTAAAGTTCTTGATCATGATCCTAAATGTAGATGCATTTACACCTGGTGAAATGTTTATATGTACAAATGTTTGAGGACTTGTGCTTGCCAATTTATATGCAAGTTGTAAAATATGCTACTTAGGATCATACGTTGATACTTTATATCTTCAAAACTCATAGGTGCAATTGGTAGCATTCCTAAATCCCATGCATATTAGCATTTCAATGTCTGGTGAAATTAAAGGAACCTCATTGTGTAAAATTCTGATACCTACGTGTAGAACATAGAGCTTTAAATCCTCGGATAAATTTCCAATTCTAGTGATTAATGAGCTATTAGACGAGCTTTGGGGCAACAGTGCTTAGTAAGCTGGATCACAAGTTGGGTTATCATCCATCATCCAATTTGGTTATTCCCTTAGGATGTACACAAGATTGTCTTGAGGAAGTTCCCAGGATTGTCTTACACACTATGAGATCCAAGCGATGCCCTAAACCATCTCGACATAAATGTGTTGGATTGGAGGTCCTGCAACAACACTGGCTATGTATTAATGGATAAAAATTGTTCTAGGACATGCAGTGTCTTGACTATGGAGAAGCAGACCCTCGCAAGATTCAAGACATGTGGTCCTGGTCTGTCTCTAAGAATATCTGAGAGTGAGGGTTTCTTGAACTGAACTACCTAAAATTTGTGTCAGCTGTAAAGTGTGGCCTGACTGAACAGCCAAAGGGCCAGTTTGGATGGAATATGCATGTTGAGGCAGCCTGTGAAAGATATATAGAGATTGCCATGACTTTAGCATTGATGTTCGCTCACCTTGATTTCAATAAAGAGCTTGTAGCGTGCACAGACACTTCAGGGTGTTGGGTACTGGGAGTATTAATGCAAGATCGAAGCCCTATTGCTTTCTAAAATTAATTTTGACAAAAATTCATTTATGAGAAAGAGAAAATGACCATAGTGGTTGTAGACCACGCTTTTATCAGTTGGATAGGGCTGTAAGGGATTTTTCACCTGAATTGATTAGAAAAGTTTGAAGTTTCTCTCTAATATTAGAGACTTGTGTGTATGGAACATTTTGGCTAACCAAACTTTTGAGGTATGACCTTGAGATCCAATATTGGCCAGGCTAGATTGATAAGGTAAATAAGGCAATACACGATCTTTTATGTTATTCATTAGAGGCAAACTTGCCTTCTATTTTTGTATTATTCGGGAATACCATGTTTTAAACATTAACAAGTAGGTGGATGTAATCATGTGGACCACCTCTTTGGAGTACAACTTAAGTAGACTATCAAGGAAAGTGGACCGCCCTCCATTTCTCAGTAAAAGACGAGTGGATGTCACCTACTAGGCTGTTATAACCTTTCTCCATTCTCGTAATGTTATGGGACAAACTTTTTGATAATTATTGAGGAATTACTAAAGTGAAAGGGGATGAAGGTTGTGTAAGCGTTAGTGATGTTGGTGGATCGCCTCACAAAGGATGCTCACGTCCTTATTTCCATTCACTTAGCACACATTCACGACAATCTTGGCTTCACTGTGTATATATACATTTAAACAAATAAATGGGACAAATTGTTTATTGAGTTGCAACTATATTGACAAAGGACCTTGGCCACTAAGAGGAACGAGAATTTTGATTCATGATATAATGGCTTTTATTAAGTAATGTAGAGGGTGGGTAGATAGCATACAACCTATTGAGTACCCATTCAACAATTTTTGATCCGGGATTCCATGTCTCCCAATTACGCCCTACCAAAGGAACAATTCTAAAGTCTGTCATTATCCTCTCAACTTACGCTGGGGTTAAGAACTGCAGTTGCATCCTCTGGCAGTTTGGGGAGCATATTTGATAGCAGATTCAGGGAAACGGAGACTTGAAGAGCTAATCCAGTGAGAGGAGCAGTAGGTTGAAGATGATAGGATTTTGAAGCTGCTACCTGTTCACATTACTTGTGGTAGGTGAAAGATAGCTAGTGGGGCCAGATGGATTGAAAAGGGAGCAGGTTTGGGTTTGTTCTGGCAATATAAGTAACATGGGGCTAGGGCCTTGTGGTTCTTTACTTGTGATTCTGTTGTGTTACGTTACATTGGAGTTAGTGTCGAGGCAAGGGTTTGCTTGGGAGGGAGAGAACCTGATTTTGTATCTTTATACTACATTGACTCTACTTGGGAGAATTCCGAATCTATGGAACACATTCAATTTTTTTAATTAGCTGATAAAGTTTATATGTAATGTAACCATAAACTTTTAATTTTGTGTCACTAGGTCTGAATTTTAGAAAAATGTTGAATAGGACTTGCTAGACACAAAATTGAAAATCTAGGGACCTATTGGGCACAAAATTGAATGTTTGATGACTTATTACACACTTCTGAAAATTTGAGAGCCTATTGAACACAAAATTTGAAGTATGGAGACCTAGCGGACACATTTGGACCAAATATATACAAAATTGTAAGTTTAGGGACTAAACTTGTAATTTAACAAAAGGTTAAGTTTACGGTAACCCATTTAGGTTAAATAGTGATTTCACAAGGTATCATAGCAGAAGGTCAAACCTTTTTAACGTCATGTTCTTTCCAATTAGTATTAATTTTTACTTGTTGGATCTTCTACAAATTTCTAATCCTACAAGTGAGGGGATGTTTTTTTTTTCTTTTGTATTCTTTCATTTGTATTCATTTGTCCTCAATACAAGCACAATTTTTTATCCCAAGAAAAAAAGGTCTTCGTATAACCCACACGCCCACTCCTTTTCTTTGGTGGGTCATCTACTTTGTGAAATCTTTTGGTGGATGTTATATTGTCATGCGTACATTTTGGTTTTTCTGCTTTGCATTATTGGATTTTGTCATATGCAGATGGGAAAGACATTAAGTTTTTAGTTGGGAAGCTATCATGAAGTATCTACACTGAAAATAAACTTTGAAGTAAAAACCCTGTTGTCGCTGTACCCTCAAGCTGGTGCTGGTCCACGCTTGGTAACTCTGACCAGGAGTGTGGAGATTACATTTTCAGGTGGCCTTAGTCCGTTAGGTTAAAACCAAAGTAGTGATACAATTACAATTATCGTAACCCTTTAGCTTCAATATTTGGATTGATTGGTGATTTAATATGGAATTAGAGTATGAGGTATTTTGTTTGAAGTTTTTAATATTATTTGCTCCTTAATTAATTTTGATTTTTATTTGTTGGGCTTTCTACAAATTCTAAAGTCTGCAAGTGAAGGACAATGTTAAACTATCGATATATTTAAATTTACCGCAATTCATTAGCTCAAGTTTTTAGGTCGATTGATGGTTTACACATTAAGCAGAGATATAAAGTCAACCCTCGATTCTCTCGTGGCTTACTGCCCTTTTAAGCAAAAGGCTAAACATGCCCAGTCCTATCAGACCCTTTTGTGTTTGTTTGTTTGTGTGTTTGTGTGTGTGTGTTTTTTAATCGCTTGGAATTGAAGGAACCTATGTACTTTTTTCAATTTAGAAAAGGAAGTACTCTCGTTTTTTTAAGGTTTTCCTTTATTTTCTTTTTCTTTTTTGGTTTTCTCTGGGTGCAAAATGGGCAGTTCTTTTTGTAGTTGTATAATTTTGATATATGAGCTTATTGGAAGAATTTTCTACTTCTTTTATCCCAGCATTTAGGCTTTTCTCCCTCTTATTTATTCTTCTTATTATGAGAAGATGGAACTTTTATCCATCAAGCAAATTGAACAAGTTGTAATATGAGGAATCCCCTAGAAGACAAATGAGATTTAGAGGGGAAAAAAAGGGATTCCAGTTAGCATATATCATCAAAATATCACTCTTTTGCATATTTCGTTGATTTAACTAAATGTAGTAAATCTTATCCAAAAAGAAAACCGACGGAAAAAAAAGACTCAGCTTTTATGATGGCAGGTGCGGGATGAGATAGAACATCTATTAGACGATAATGAAGATATGGCACAACTATATTTGACAAGGAAATGGATGCAGAATCAACAATTCGATGCTTTGATGGGAGGTGTGGCTTCCAACAGCACAACTGCTATTGTTCCTCATCTTCGTCGACTTAGTTCCACCAGGAGCGGCAGTATGGTGACCAGCAATCTTTTGGATGATAATGACGTAGAGGACCTGGAGATGCTGCTTGAGGCATACTTTATGCAGTTGGATGGGACTCGTAACAGGATATTATCGGTGAGAACTAAGTTTCTTTTATCATATCGTTGATTAAATTCCATAATCAGGCAACCACAGGAACAGTCTCTTTCTCTCTTTGATTATATTTTGTTCGAGTACAGGGGTGGGGTAGGTTCTCGTGATCAGAATATAAATCACTAACTACCCATTCTTTATCTTTATAGTTTAGTCATAATCTAAATCCCGATCAGGGCCCCCATTCGAGTGAATGAAGCTTCAGATGGCCTTGATAATTAATTTGTTCCCTTATAAGCTAATGGCTGATGTGAACATAAATCTAAATGCAAATTACAGTGTTTGTAGTTGTGGGCCTCGTGGCTAAAGATAAACATAAGGTCAAGGAAGTAACTAGTTCCTCCAGCCTTTTGGTCATTTTCTAGGTTATATTAATATGTATTTTGGGAGTGATTTTGGCTGGGTCAAAAGTATTCTCATCCAAAATTATAATGTTTGAGAAGAATATAAAGATGCTTTTAATAAAAGTCAACAGTATTTGAAGTGCTTTGTAGAAAGCATTAATAGAATGCTTCTGTCCCTAGTGTTTGAAACTGGGAAGCAGTTCAGAAACACTTTCAAGATTGTAAAGTTAAGTGTCAAAGTAATTTATCAATAAAACACTATTTACCAGTGTTTTAAAAAATCCTTTCAGGCGCATGCGTAGGTCCTTGGTATAGGTCTAGCGTCTTGCTTAGGTGCATGTCTTATGTGAAGCTCCAAAGCTTAAAGCCCTGATCCTTAGATTTTTTTAATTACTTTTAAAAACCCTAATAATTAGGATTTTTTCTTCTTTATTAAATTAAAAAAATCAAATTCAAGTCTAAATGCAAATTTCTTCCCTTCATTTTAACTATGTTTCTTTTATATATGGTGTGCTAAAAAAAAGAAGACCTTGCAGTTTTTTTTGTCTTGCGCTCAAGACCCAGAAGACTATTCTGCTTTATTGCGTTTTGAGCTTTAAAAATAACTGACTGTAATTAGTTTTTACTAAAAGCACTTGTTTGAGCAAAAGCTGCCACAGGCAGATCAGGGTCGAGTTTAAGGCTTAAATTAATCTCATTTTTGCACGTGCAGGTTAGGGAATACATCGATGACACCGAGGACTATGTCAATATTCAACTTGACAACCAAAGAAACGAACTCATTCAGTTTCAGTTAACACTGACCATTGCTTCATTTGCCATAGCTGTTGAAACCTTAATTGCCGGGTTGTTTGGTATGAACATCCATTGTACATTGTACGAGACGGACGGGGTGTTCGGGTACTTTGTCGGAGGTACTTCAGCAGGATGTTTGTTACTTTTCCTGCTTATTTTCGGGTATGCAAAATGGAAGAAGCTTCTTGGTTCATGATTTCACCTCATTCAGCATGTTTGAGTTCTTACTTTATTTTATATAAAGAAAATAAATACCTGTCATCACAGAATGCCAGAAGGTGATATTTTCAAGTTCTGATAGGTTTTAAGTTACAAATGTCCCATGTAAAAGTTATATTAACATAACTGCAATGATATGGAAATATTACACCATTTGGTTTCTATTTAATGCTCTACTTCTGCAGTACAATATATTTGAAGTGTAGGTTACAATACCATTTTGGTTTCCATACTTCGTAGTCCTAAATTTAGTCGATCAGAGTTATTTTTTACCGAAATTGGTTAAACAACAATAATTTTCATGTAAGAAAATACGATGTGTGAATTTGTTTTCAAAATTTATTGCAAAAAGTTTAATCAACAATAAATCAATAGTGAGGATTGAATTTAAGATTTATTGAAAGTATAAGATTAAAATGGATAACTGAAAATTCAGAGATTAAAATTAAATAAATTTTAAATTATATGATCAAAATGATATTTTATCCAATGAAGTATTGAAGGAAAAGAAAAATAGAAAAACAATAAGACATCAAAGAATACACCAGCTAAAAACAATCTAACAAGGAATCAAAAGAACACCTACTCAACTACAAAAGATAATAGCACAAAACTTGAAAGGAGCTAAAAACAATCAAACAAGGAATCAAAAGAACACCTACTCAACTACAAAAGATAATAGCACAAAACTTGAAAGAAGGGAAAAAAACATGAGAATTCATCCAAAACTTTATGTTAAATGATATGATATTAAATTTTTCAGATTCATCGACTTAACTTTTTGAGTCAATCGGTGATTTAAGACTTTCCAACTAAAAAGAGAACACAACTAAAGCCTTGGAAAGCCCTAAAACTAGAACCTCTCATAACGAGGGTTGACATTAGTCTCATATTTCAAAGCCACCATCTTTTGGGAAAGAAGAAAAGTTTCCTTCTTTTGTTAAAGCGAGCTTAACTCAATGGTAGACGACATGTACTCTTTTTTTTTTCTTTTTTTTTTTTTTAAAAAAAGTCAGAAATTTGGTCTCTCGTCTCCGTAATTTTTATTGTAATATATTTTTTTTCATCTAATGTACTTTCATGAAAGGAAGGAGACTTATGAGACAATCTTTAAAGGACACTCACTTCCATATTGCATATTTGTCCTTAAATTTTAGTCACTTAGCTTTCTTTTAACTCTAAAAAACTTTCCTTTCATCCTTTTGTGTTGTACTATTTGATATGAATCTTTAGTCGCATTTTTCTAATTAGTACTAGTATAAAAAAAATAGTAATAATAACTTCATGTGGTATTGTGTGAAATGAATTGAAACAGCTAAATTAAATTCATTCAATGATTTTATTGATCATTTTGATGTTTTTTTCCCTCCATGTTAAAGGAAGAGTACGTGGACAAACACGATAATGACATAGTCTAGTGATTTTGAGATGTGGAAAGAAAATACCTTGTTTCGAAGACAATCTGAAAAAAAAAATTTAGAAATAAGAGATTCAATAGAAACGAAATTATACCCTTTGGAAAAAAAAAATAATAAATAAAAAAATAGCAGTATTCTATGTTTTTAGACATGTGCTTATTAGTATATCTTGGATTCCAATTTAAACAATTTTTTTTTAAAAAAACAATTTAAATAGTTGTTCAAACCGTGTTGATAATATATTTACAAATCATAAAACTAGTTGAAGTTATCTAATAAATATTTGATTGGATATATATTATTATTAATTAGTTTCTGAATTTTTTAATATTAAAAAATATGTATAACTATTATTTTGTAATATCATAAAATTTATAATTTATTATAGGAAAATTATTTTAAATAATAAAACTGCTGAAAATAGTTATAAATAATAACAAAATATCACAGTCTATTTGTGATAGATCAAGATAGGCTGCGATAGACTACTATCTATGTCTAGCAAATAGACACAAATAGTAGTCTATCGCGGTTCGCCGTCTATTGCAGATTGACAGTGAAATTTTGCTATATTTGTAAATATTTTGATTCATTTTTCTATATTGAAAATGACCCAATATTCTATAATACATATTTTAATTTAATAAATATGTAAATTTATACCCTAAAGGACAGATACCGATAAAATATAATATTAAAATAAATATAATATAACATAATAATAAAATAAATAGATATTAAAATAAATTAAACCTAATATATAAATAAAAATAAAATAAATTAACAAAATATAAAATAAGAAATAATTCTCCATTTTCTCCAATTTTCATGGAATTTGCCCAATGTGTATCTTCCAAAACCTACCAAATGCCACTATTTATAAGCTTTGGCAAGTAGGAGTTGGACTACATAGACACTAATAATAGGTAATGTCGAGACACATGGACAACATTTGAGAAATGAGGGCATAACACATGGTCAATGGACACTAAGTATGAGCATCTAATGGACATCTATTATCATAATATTTATAATACTCCCCCTTAGATGCTCATTATATATATGAAATATATCTCGTTAAAACCTTACTAGGAAAAAAATCCAATGGAAAAAAAATCCTAGTGAATGATTTCATATAATTTATACTTCTAAAAAATATATTTACTCCCCCTCATGGAAACATCACTAGAGATCTCTGAGTCGTCGCATTCTAATGTTGTGCACTAGTTTTTCAAAGTTTACAGTAGGTAATGCCTTTGTAAATAAGTCTACCAGGTTATCTTTCAAACAAATTTGTTGTACAGTGATGTTACCATTTTCTTTAAGATCATGAGTGTAGAAAAGTTCCGATGAAATATGTTTTATTCTATCTCCTTTAATATATCCCCGTTGATTTGGGATATTCATGTTGTGTTGTCTTTGTATAATATTGTTGGAAGATTTTTATTAGATGACAAACTACATGTTTCACAAATGTGTTGAGTCATTGATCTTAGCCATATACATTCTCAACTAGCCTTGTGAATTGCAAGAATTTTAGCATGATTTAAGGAAGTAGTTGTTATGGTATGTTTCACTAACCGCCACGATACAACAGTTCCTCCACATGTGAATATATAACCTGTTTGAGATCTAACTTTGTGTGGATCAGATTAATATCCAAAATTTACATAACCAACTAGATCAAAATTTGATTTATTTGAATAAAACAAACCCATGTGGACCGTTCCTCGGAGATAACGAAGTATATGCTTAATTTTGTTCCAATGTCTTTTTTTTGGAGAAGAACTATATCTTGCTAATAAATTGATTGAAAATGCAATGTCTGGTCTTGTATTATTAGCAAGATACATAAGTGCACCAATTGCACTATGGTATGGTACTTTAAAACCAAGAGGTTCGTCATTATCATCTCAAGATCAAAATACATCTTTCTTCACATCTAATGAACGAACTTCCATTGGAATGTTCGATGGATGTGCTGTCCATATAGAAAATTTTCAAATTTTTTCTTGTATAAGTTGACTAATGAACAAATATCTCATCTGTTAAATGCTCAATTTGTAAACCAAGGCAAAATTTTATTTTTTTGAGATCTTTCATCTCAAATTCTTTCTTAAAATTTTCTATTACCTTTGAAAATTCTCCAGAAGTTCCATTTATATTTAAATCATCAACATATACAGTTATAATAGCAAATCTTGACTGTGATTTCTTTATAAAAACACATGGACATATTGGATTAATTTGATATCCTTCTTTCAACAAATATCCATTCAGGCGATTGTACCACATTCGTCTTAATTATTTCAATCCACATAGCCATCTCTGTAATTTTATTGAATACAATTCCCGGGAATTTGATTTATGTGTTTCAAGTACCTTAAATCCTTTTGTGATTCTCATATAAATATCATTATCAAGAGATCCATATAAATATTTTGTGCTTAAATCCATAATATTCATATCCAAACTTTCATCCACAGTCAGACCAATTAAATATCTTAGTGTAATTGGATTTACCACGGAGAATACGTCTCCTCATAATCAATACCAAGTCTTTGTGAACTTTCTTTATATCTTGTGACCTCATTATTTTCATTTTCTTTCCTCACAGATACACATTTGTATCCCACAGGTTTGACATCTTATGGTGTTTGAACTATTGATCTAAAAACCTGAAGTTTTGAAAGTGAGTTTAGTTCTGCCTCGATTGCTTCTTTTCACTGAAGCCAATATTTTCTATGTCGATATTCTTCAATAGATTTTGGTTCAGGATCCTCATTTTTAGGTATAATATCAAGAGCAAATTATACACAAAAATGTTGTCAATAATTACATGAGTTTGGTTTCATCTTTTTCCTGTCATGACATAGGTTATTGAAATCTCATTATTATCTTTATATATTCCACCTTCGTCATTGGTCATGTCATGAATTTCTTCATGGGTATTTACATCCTCAACCAAGTCTTCTTGACTATTAATTAATTTTCTTTTTCGAGGATTTTTATCTTTGGAATCCATTGATCTACCACGTTTCTGACGTGTTCCAGATTCATTAGTGACAACTTGCTGTGTTGTGATATCAATTTTCAATGGAACATTTGCAGTTGGTATATGTGACTTAGTTATTTACTTTGCATCTATAAATGCATCTGGTAACTGATTTGCTATATTTTGTAAATGAATTATCTTCTGAACTTCAAGTTCATATGGATCTGCATGTAGATTTAAATGAGACAATAACGATGAATTCCATGTAATTTCTTTTTTCAACTTCTTAATTCCTCTCCCTAATGTTGGAAAATTTGTCTCATTAAAATGACAATCAGCAAATCATGCAGTAAACACATCACCTGTCAAGGGTTCAAGATATTTGATAATTGTTGGGGAATCATATCCAATATATGTTCCTAACCTCTTTTGAGGACCCATCTAGTACGTTGTGGTGGAGCAATTGGAACATATATTGCACATCAAAAAAAATTCTCAAATGGGAAATATTTGGCTCATGGTCATAAGCTAATTGTAATGGCAAGTACTTATGATAAGATACTGGCCTAATGCATACAAGTGACACTACATGCAAAATAGCATGTCCCCTAGATGTAGGAAGCTTAGCTCTCATAAGTAATGGTCTAGCAATTAATTGCAAACATTTTATGAATGATTTTGCTAAACCATTTTGAGTATGAACATGAGCTACAAGATGTTCAACACTTATCATAATTGACATATAATAATTACCAAAAGTTTGGGATATAAATTCACTAGCATTATCAAAACAAATGGTCTTAATTATACAATCAGGAAATTGTGCTCTTAACATAATTATTTGAGCAAGTAATCTTGCAAATGTAAGATTTCAACTTGATAATAAGCACATGTGTGACCATCTGCTGGATGCGTCTGTTAATACCATAAAATTTCTAGATGGTCCTTTCCACTTGGTGGGTTAATAAGTCCACATATATCACAATGAATTCATTCTAAAAATGCAGGTGATTCAGTCTCCACTTTGACTGGTGTTGGTTTAATAATTATTTTGCCTTGAGAGCAAGCATCACATGATAATTCATTAGATTGAAGAATCTCCTGGCTCTTCAATGAGTGTTCGTTTTAATTCTCAATAATTCTTCTCATCATTATAGACCCTGGATGACCCAATCGGTCATGCCAAATTGTAAATATGTCTGGATTCATGAACTTCAGGTTCATTGTTGCATACGTTTCAATTACTCGTATATGAGTATAATATAATCTAGAAGGTAAAGTAGGCAACTCATCAAGTATACGTTTTTCATATAAGATAGTAGATATGATATAAAGATACACCATATTATTCTTTTTATCAGTCACAATATGATAACTATTGCAATGTATATCTTTAAAACTAAGTAGATTTCTCTTTGATTGACTAGAGAACAATGCACTGTCAATTGTGAATTTTGTTCCTTTAGGCAAAATAATATTTGCTTTTCCAAACCCTTCAATTAGGTTTGTATTGACTTTTGCTTCTACTGTTGTCAGTTTAGAAAAATATTTTTTACTTGTAAGTATTGTATGTGTAGTTGCGCTATCTGCTAGACATATATCTTCTTTACTTATTTTTCAGTCACCCAACATATGAAAATTATCCAGATTTCTTCATTAAAAGAAAATAATTACAATAAGAAAAATAACATTTGGAATATACATAGGTTAATATTTACTAAGAGGAAATAAAAGATGAAAAAAAAACATTAAATCTAGATATTTTTAAAGTCAAAGAAAACACTTGATGTTACATCAATTTTGTCGATTTTCTCTTCAGGAGATTCAAAGAAGTCCGCTACATCCAAATTTGTCATATGGGATGGGTTAAATATGTCATTATCCTAGTATGCAAAATTTTCTTCCACATTTTTCTCTTTTTCCTTTAAGGATGCTTGATAAAGATCAACTAAGTGTGTTGACGTACGACAGGTACGTGACCAATGTCTTGTCATTCCGTATCGAAAGCATTTATTTTCAACACTTTTTAAACTTTTATCTTGTGGAGCATTTTCTTTGTGATCATCATTTTGTATGGTTCTTTTGAAATTTGAATGATTATAACGACCACTACAAAAATAAGAATTATTTCTTCCTTTCCCACGATCATGATCTCGACCATCACCACGACCTCAACAACGATTATTATTAACAACATTCACTTTAGGAAATAGTGTCTATTGAATAAGAAATTTTGGGCCAATCATAAATTACTACATCATTTACTAAATTAATGATGAAAATCCAAATCATCAAATTTAGGACCAATTAGAAGTTGACATATGTCCCAAATTGAAGTTGAAGACAAATTCCCATGACGCCACATGTTCTCATCACAAGCGTCGGATTGAGTAAAATTAATTTGGCTTGATTTGATATTATAACTTGGGCTATAGTTCAGTTAAGTACAAAAATGAGCTTATTTTGGCGCAAATGCCAAAGTAGGCCCAAGTCCAGCTAATTGGGCCCAAGGGCCAAGCCCATAGACCAACCAAGCTTAAGCCCACGAGGCCCACCAGAGAACTCTATAAATAGAGGAGCTCTGTTCATTTGTGAGGGTCAACTGATTCTATATTCCAGAGAGCCTAGAGAAAATTCTTCCAACAATTAAAAGACTCATAGACTCCTGAAGTTGTACATTCCTTGAAGACACAAGTCTCCTGAAGATACAAAGACTCTTCCAAGACTTTAATTTCAAGAACATCACGCGCTCCACTTCTTCAAGACAATCGTACGCATTCAACTGAGAGAGAATTAGAACATCACATCAAATCAACATCAACACCAACATCAATTCAAGTTCAACTCCACGAAGCAAGTTTCTCTGGAAACCTCGTGACAAAAAATTGGCATGCTTGGTTGGACCTTTTTACCTTTCATTTCTCTCTCAACATTCAAGCAAACTATTGGCACAAAAAAAAAGCTGCATTCAAAGCAATTGTTGCAAGCAACACCTACACAGGATTTGTCACCTATAGTCGTTCAAAGGAGATCATGCAAAAGCAAGAAGAAGGTTCTTTCATCGCAGAGAAAATCTAGGGATAGCTGATGAAATCTCCTAAAAGCTAGATTTTCATCAGAGAAAATCCCTTGTTTGAAAACTCTACCTTTGCTTCTGAACCAATCAAACGAAGAATCATAACTTGGTGTAGTATCTGTCATGATGGCTAAGTCGGCCTGACAAAGATGGAAAGAAAGAAAGATCTCTTAATGAAAGTCGTTGAGGAACGAGATCATGTAATCGCTGCTTTAAAAGATCAAATGTAAGCTCGAGAATTTTTTTAGTCAAGTCAAGCTCCAACTATAAAAGCTAATGACAAAGGAAAGACTATCTTGTAGGAAAACCAACCGCAACAGTCTACCTTTGTCGCCTCCCTATCAGTTCAACAACTACAAGATATGATTATAAACTCAATAAGGGTTCAGTATGGAGGGTTGTCACAATCTTCTTTTATGTATTCTAAGCCACACACCAAGAGAATTGATAATCTGAGAATGCCTGTTGGATACCAACCTCCAAAGTTTCAATAGTTTGATGGAAAGGGCAATCCAAAATAACATGTTGCTCACTTTATTGAAACTTCCGAAAATGCAAGAACTAGAGAAGACTGGCTAGTCAAGTAGTTTGTCCGTATCTTAAAAGGAAATGCTTTCGATTGGTATACCAATCTAGAGTCGAAAGCAATTGACAGTTGGGAATAGTTGGAAAGAGAGTTCCCAACCGCTTTTATAGCACAAGATGTATCGCCAGCATGATGGAGTTGACAAGTACCAAACAACGAAAGGGAAAGCCAGTCATCGACTACATCAATCGATGGAAAGCTCTAAGTCTGGATTGCAAAGATAGGCTCACAGAGTTGTCTATAGTGGAGATGTGCACTCAAGGCGTGCACTGTGAGCTTCTCTACATCCTACAAGGAATTAAACCTCATACGTTTGAGGAGTTGTCAACATGCACTCATGACATGGAGTTGAGCATCGCCAATAGGAAAATTAAATATTTCCTAGTCCCTGAAGGGAGAAAGGATACAAAGAAATCAAAGGTACCAAAAAGATTGGGAATAGTGCCATAACAAAATCTATGATCATCAATACGACCTCGCTAAATTTTTCCTCCAAAGAAAAAGAAACAAGATTTGAAAAAAAGCATGATGGTGGTGAAAAGTGTACCCCAACTCTTAAAGAAAGGCAGGAAAAAGTTTATCCATTCCTTGACTCTGATGTTGCCGACATGTTGGAGCAATTATTAGAAAGACAACTTATTCAACTTTCGGAATGCAAGCAGCCGGAACAATCACGAAAAATAGACGATCCTAACTACTATAAATATCACCGGGTCGTTAGCCACCCAGTGTAAAAGTGCTTCATGCTAAAGGAATTGATTCTAAAGTTAGCTCGTGAAAAGAAGATTGAGCTGGATCTTCTGAAGTACCTAAAATAAATCATGCCACAGTAGTGTACGATTTCAAGTGTTCTAACACCGTTTGCGTCTTATGATCAAAGAGAAAGCATGATCCAATTTGGAACCTTTGAGCCTATAATTGTTCGGTTCCAACAAGATATTCAAATGACAGACTCCCAAAAGAAAGATGAGTCTGTTGAAAATAATGACAAAGGGCGAATCCTCGTGACTCGTCGAAAAGAGAAAATAGCCAAATTCCACCCAAAAAGAGTTACGCTTTTATTGAAGCTATAAAAGAAGGAACACGATTCATAAAAAGAAAGGCAAAAAGATGGCATGGAAGCCTAAGCCTTCTAAGGAAGAAGACAAGGACTTCCCTCAACTTTAACGGTCAATAACTTTGGCATAATTTCTCCTAAGAAGCTTCCTCGATAATCATCTAGAGGAAGTATCAGAAGTTATTGCATGTCACACTGTCAGCATAGCGGAAATCAGCAATAATCATATAACTGCTAAAGAAGTTGACAACTCAAAAGAAATGGAGCAAAGAGTTTCTGTCTTTGATCGTATCAAGCTTTCAACTACTCGATCCTCGGTCTTCCAAAGATTGAGTATGACTACGGTAGAAGAAGAAAACCAATGTTCAATGTCTACTTCCACTCGAACTTCATCATTCAAAAGGTTAAGTATCTCCACGTCAAAGAAAGATTGGCCTTCAACATCTGCTTTTGATCGTCTCAAAATGACAAGCGATCAACATAAAAGAAAGATGAAAACCTTGAGGGAAGACCACTTCGTGAAGAAAACAACAACAAGAGGTTTCATAGTCATGTTCCTTCACGTATGAAAAGGAAGTTGTCTATTGATATTCTTGGGGTTGATACCCTAAATCTCTTAGGGTCCTATAGTTTATAAAAATTGTATGAAAAAACTCATTTTGTATTTAATAAAATATTTGATATTTTATTCATTGTCTTTCAAATTGTGATATTTTAGTTGCATTAACCACAAACCAATAAACTAAGATCCCTGGTTGTCGTTGCAACTTAAGCATGTATGTGGAGACATACAAGTGGATCATGTCTTAAGTGATAACCTAAATGGTCTGTAGTATATGAATATAGGAGGGAAACCTTATCCTGGTGACACTACGAATACAGCGTTTTGTAGATAGTTACAAATGTTGTGATGTGCTACAGATGGTCTGATCTTGATCATTCATGTAGAGGCATGCGAGTGGGGGTGTCCTATACAAAGGAGTTTGTATAAGACCAGACCACGAAGTGTTTAGGATCGTTATATAATGCCGTTCATGATAGAGACTTCACTTCACTAGGATGACAATAGGTAACATGACCTTAATCTTGAGTGAGTTAGGAACTCCTACCTTTGAGGGCGGTCCTTTGATTTGCATGGGTAGGAGTGGCTAGATTGCCGACTCAAACCTACCACTTTGGGGATTCGTTTGATTGAGGAGCTAGGAACTCAGGTACACAAGATGGAATTCACTCATTCCCCGAAGCAGGGGTAAGTAGGTAGATTGCTCCCTTAAGGGCTGATTCCGAGACTTGAACGATGTGGCACCACACACCTTATCATGGCCCGAGAGATGTCCACTGTAGGACTATGATGTACTGTTCATTAGAGGGATCAGTGGTACTTAAGGAGTTAGATGTAACTACAGGGGCAAAATGGTAAATTGGCCCAACTATACTTACAAGTATCTGTGAAGGATTATCGTACTGTTGACTGGTTATATCCGATGGACACAGAAATATATTCGTAGTGAGAAGAGTGCAGCTGTCGGTCTTTAGTGGAGTGTCCGACAGTTAACAAATGGTGGATCTCATGACTAAAGAGTTTAGTCAGCTATTCACGTACCGTTGGATCTTCAAGCTACAGGTCCATAAGGTCCCCTTGGTAGCTCAATGGATTCAAGTTGAAAATCAGTTTTTGGGTCAGTTTGAAGTGTTCAAATTGACAAGAGGGAGTTTGATTATATATGATATGATTAAATTGGTTCAGTTATATATGATATGATTATGTATGAGATACAATAATTGGAGGAAATTGATATAAATATGATTCATATCAAGTAAAGGAGAAAAGGACTATGGTTTAAATGTTACATATGATGTGATTTTAAAACTATAGGTTATAAATATAATATGATAAGTTAATTATTATATTTATTTATAATTAAAACAATTATGAGATAATTGTGGGTGGTTTCTTCTTTAACTGTTCATGAAAGTGGGAGGTTGTATTCAGTTTTCATAACTGAAGGATAAAATAAAAAATGTTTTCATTTTGGTAAGGATCACTTCATTAAGTACACTGCCAATCGTTTAGTTCATGAGAGACTACACGACAGTCTTCAAGTGTTTGTCTAAACGATCGTGTACATGTGTCATTCTCTAAATAGTCGTATAGCTTTTTACTTAACGATCGTGTGGCAAGCGAGTTTCTCTAAACGATCGTGTAAATGATTAAGCCTGTTTTTCCTAAACGATCGTGTACCTGCTAAGTATTACTAAATGATCAAGAACAAAGTCTATACGATAGACATTATATTCTCCCACTTGCTTGGTCGTTGAGTTCGATCGTTGTTTCCTCCAACCCTCTACCAAATTCATAACAAAGCCCACACCTCCTGGGATCTCACTCTGAGATACCAAGGTTACTGAGTGGTGGTGTCCGAGAGGTTGATTGTTTGTGATTGACCAGACGATTGGATAGATGTCGTAGAGACAGCGAGAAGTTGCTGGTTCGAGTCTTCACGAGAGCGAGAGACTTGTGAAAGAAGAGTTTTTCAAAGGTAAGTCTGTCACTCCTTTTGTATTTAATTTCTAAAGCATGCCGTAATTTGTTAGAAGATGCATAACTTGTTTGTATGTTTGTGAATGCCTGTATTTCTATCACAATGAATTTGGATCGATCATGTTTCCGCTCATGGATTGTTTTTTTATAAGAGTTCCTTCAAATTGTATCAGAGCTAGGTTCTGATATTCAAAATCCATTGATGTATAGAATAGCATTTACATTCTTGGTGGGTGTAAGCATGCCTGCATTCTGTTTAAGTGTTAAATATGTTCGTGGATGTGGATTAATGGAGTTTCTGGGATGGTTGCCTCTGGTTCTTGAATTCTTACATTTGAAATTTAATTTTAAAGGCCCCTGTGTTTTTGGCATATTAACTTGCTATCGAGTATGTAATTCAAAGTGTTTGAGTCAGTATGAGTCGCTCGTGATGAAGCTTCAAAGAAAGGAGTTGCGCATTGAGTGCGAGAAGACCAAACATTGGTCAAATTGTGTAAATGATGGGGGTAAGCGATCGTTGAGTATGGGATACTTGGCAGCTATGTTGACATGCGTGCACTAAACGATGTAGCTCAGCAAGCTTCATCGTTTAGTCACTGACTACACGATCGTGTAGTAAAAGTTGCTTATCGCTTGCTCTTCGATCGTCTAAATGATCATGCTTCACAACATCATTGTTGTCTATACGATCATTTAGATATGCGTTGTTTTAAATTAGTGCGCTAAACGATTGAGTGGCCTCATGCTTCATCGCATTGTAAATGGTACTCGCTTGTAGCTAAGTGATCGTGGTTACTCGCCCAATTTACTAAACGATCAGGGAAGACTTCGTATGGGCAATTCAAAAACCCGGTTCGCTTGTGAACCGGTTTGCTCGATGGTTTTATGTAATGGATAGAATTTAATCCATTTTTTTAGGCTAATCATCCTGGTCCATTAGTCTTTGGTGAATGTACATAAGATGTATGTTTTATTATATGTCATATGGCATGCCATATAGCTGAAATCCTACCTTAGGATATGCATTGGTCATACATCATCTCTATATTGTAAGAGTTATGATATAGTAGCTTGCATGATTTAAATTACTTCAAGAGCATGCTCATGCATCATATAATATAAAAGTTATATTTATGCATGCATTAAGCATATTCATGCATCATCTTTATATTATAAGTGTTATAATATAAGGGTATATGGAAGCATGTATGCTTAATTCATTACCAAGTATCTAAGAGTTATATATAGTAATGAATAGACATTGCATGAAGCATGACACATAGGTTAAATTTATAAGAGTTATAAATACCTAGTTATGCATAGAAATGTGAGCGATTTTGGTTGTTTCTTTTATAAGTGTTATAAGGAAAATTAGAACTAAAATCAATAAGAAAGACATGCATGCGAACTTGAATCATGGTTTTAAAAGATTTTTAAAACTTGATGAAGATAAACCTAAGATCATGGTTCTAATGAGGTTAGAAACCTAAGGTTTAATCTTTTAATCAATTTAATAGGATTAAATTGACTAATAAAAGATTAAATATGTAGCAAATCTATCTATAAAAGACCTTTTGTCTAAGGCGGGTTCTATCTAGGCTGGGGTACTTAAGTGACAGAAACAGAACACCCCTACCTGGGAACTTACCTAGAAAGGTGAATTAGATAGATTTGATGCATGCGTGCAAATTTGAGGATAGTCCGCTAAAGAGTTTAATGGGACTTGACTTGAACTTGTTTAATTTCGAAGACAAGAGTTGTTTTGAGAAAATTAAACACACTTAGATAAAATCAGTAGCTGGATGGTCCAAGTTAATGAACCCCTAGGTAGAACATTCAATGGGAGGTACTTGGGGTATATGATACTTCATTTAAACCTTTTCACGTTTCTCCCTTTATGTTCACACCGTGAGATCTATCATTGGCCTCAAGGTACCCTGGGAGTGTCCCCCTAAAGGATGGTGTTTGGGTAGGTCAATACCAAGGTAAATGGAGAGAATGTTCATAGTAAATAGGAGCGGGACGTGTGACAACATATCCCACGGTCTCTCTCATTAGGTTGGATAACGTAGGGGTGTTCAAAAAACTCGATAATCTGACCAACCCAGACTACCCAACCCAAATCGTAAGGGTTGGGTTTAAAAATTTGAAAAATTTAAATTTTGGGTCGGGTCTCAGGTTACTCACGTTTAGGGTCGAATTGACCAGACCCAACCCGACACGACCCATATATACATACATACATACATATATATATATTAAAAAAAACAAAGTAGCAAAACGAAACCCTCGCAATCAGTTGCTCACCCTCGCCTCCATCGCCAAACCCTCCCCTCCATCGCGCTCGTTCCGGTTCCTTCCAACCCTCGTAGTTGCCGGTGATGTCTAAACCATCGTCGGTCCGGTCTCCACCTTAGTCCCCTCATCAATCCCTCGTTGAAACGGTCTCCGACTTAGTTCTTTCTTCGCCTAAACCCTTGTCGCTTCCGGTACATAATAAAAAATTTCTGGCCCCTTAGTCCCTTTTTCCCTCTATAATCTGTCATTTTTTGGGTACTTTTGCTTCTCTATAATCTAAGGGGACAAAAATTTATTTTGTCCAACAATCTTCTGCTTTGTTAGATCTTGTGTTTTTATATTCCTTTGCTTTGTAAAGAAAATGGTAATTCTGGAAAAAGGAAGTTAAAACTTGTGTTTTCTTAGACATTTGTACATATTATTGTGCTGTCTAAGTTTGTTTTGTTGTCCAAGTTTTTTTTATTGAGGTGTTATTGTGCTGTCCAGATTATTGTGTTGTACCGACGTTTGTACATATTTGTTTTGTTGTCCAAGTTTTTTTTTATTGAGGTGTTATGAAGTTTGTTTGAACATGTTTTGCTAAGGAACTAACATTTCGCACGTGTTAGCCTTTTAGCAGTTTGCCTTAATCAAATAAATCGTTATTCCATTCAAACGTAGACTGATTAATAAATTAATTTTTGTTCAACCTCGCAATGTCTCGAGAATAGTTAGATTCTTCAAAGTCATCACAACGTAGACAGAATCAGACATGACCGAATCACCATTTTCAAACTTCATGTGAGTAAAATAATTTAATTTTTATTGTGTACATATACTGTTTATGTGTGATTGATCTTTATACATGAGTTATTCTGAGTTAATTTAGAAGCTAGTGTTTTTTTTTTTAATTGTATAGGTAGGTGTAATTAGTTGTTTACTAGTTTCATTTATTTTATAAATAGACAGCAGTAGTGGTAATGCAAGTGGAACCGGTAATAATGAAATGCCTTCTCCTCCTAATGTTAGCCAAACTCCTAAAAATATACCACCCTTACCTCCGAAGTCCAATTGAAAGAGACCAAATAAACCAACTTCATCTGTGTGGGATCATTTCACAAAAATGGAAGCGAGTGCTAATGATGGAGCTAGGTGCAAGTGTAACTACTGTGGTAAAGATTACGCATGTGATAGTAATACTTGTGGAACTAGTACTTTATGGAAGCACTTAAGAAATCAATGTAAAAAGTACTCATATAAAGAAGAACAAAAAGGAAAAACCACCCTAATTCTCGTACCTTCAAATGATGGAAAAGGAGTCAATGCTAGTAATCTTGTGATGACATTGTTTAGCCAACAAAAGTGTAGACTAGCATGCGTTAAGATGATAATTATGAATGAGTTGTCGTTCAAATTTGTTGAGACAGAGGGTTTTAAACACTTTTGTAGTGTTTCGTGTCCTAAGTTTGATGTTCTATCGAGAGTCACAATGGCTAGAGATGTATATCAACTTTATCTTGAGGAGAAAAAAAAGCTGAAATCATTTCTAGTTAAAAGCTCTCAAAGAGTTTGTCTTACTACCGACACATGGACTTCGCTACAAAATATGAACTATATGGTCATCACTGCACATTTTATTGATTCTGAATGAGTTTTGCATAAGAAGATTTTGAGTTTTTGTCAAGTTGCTAATCATAAGGGGGAGACTATTGGGAAGGTGATTGAGAGTTGTTTGATGGAATGAAGGATTGAAAAAAATAATTCCATCACCGTTGATAATGAAATTTCTAATGATGTGGCTATTTCTTATGTTAAGAAAAGACTTTAAAGTTAGAAATCGGTTGTTTTAGATGGAGAACTATTACACATGAGGTGTTGTGCCCACATTATTAGTCTTATTGTGAATGATGGACTAAAAGATATGCATGATTCTAGCCAGCGTTCGTTATGCTGTGAGATATGTTCGATCATCACCTAGGAGACTGGAAAAATTTAAAGCTTGTGAGAAACAAAAAAAAAATCAGTGTAAGGCTCTTGTTTGTTTAGATGTGACAACTAGATGAAATTCTACTTATTTAATGCTTGAACATGCAATTAAATTTGAGAAAGCTTTTAAAACTTTAGAGGAGGAGAAAGATGACTCAAATTTTTTTTATTACTTCGAGGAAGATGACCGTGGAAATAAAAGATTAGGGCCCCCAAGTACATATGATTGGTTGACTTAGGTTGTATGAAACCACCACAACGATAAGTGGATCTTTATATGTGACTTCTAATGTTGGTTATAAGGAAATTAATAAAATTCAGTTTGCTTTAAACAAATGGAGCAACAATACCAACTCTGTTCTAAGTATGATGGCTATGAATATGAAGACAAAGTTTGATAAGTATTGGGGTTCGCTCGAAAAATGAATAAATTGATGTTTGTGGCTATGGTGATTGATCCTCGGTACAAGTTAAAGTACTTGAATTATTGTCTTTCCAATGTTTATGACAGTGATGTGGTTTAGGATATGGTTGAGAGTGTGAAATTATATTTGTATCGTCTATATGACTTTTACAAATCACATAACACTTCACCTCGAGGTAGTTATAGTACCGATGATTCTCAACAATCAAAGACTGTCATTATAAATGAAGATGATCATGGGGTGGATGAAGACATAGATGATCCGTGGATAACTTTTAAGAGATTGAGAGAAGAAGAAAGTTCATTGGCAATGGAGAATGATTTTACTTCTTATTTGTCTGATAAGGATATAGAAGATAAAGATGATTTTGAGATATTGTACTGGTGAAAAATTAATGGCTACAAATATCCCATTTTATCAAAAATTGTTCGAGATGTTTTGGCAGTTCCGATATCTACAATCGCTTCTGAATCTGCATTTAGTACAAGAGGGAGGATTCTTGATTCCTTTTGAAGTTCTTTGACTCCAAAAACAGTGGAGGCCTTGATATGTACACAAAATTGGATTCATGACGACTCAGTATTATTAGATCTCCATCCACAACTTGAAGAGTTAGAGGCTTGTGAAAATATTAAGTAAGGTAATTAAATGAATTTTTTTTTGTACATATCTAACCTGTTTATAACATGTATTATGCTCAAATAATTAATATATTTAATTTTGTATGATTTGTTTTGTAGAGAACCTATCATCCTCTATTGTTTTGAAATAAGGAATTGGATTTGGAGCATAATGATGATTTTAATGGTAAGTTTTACTACCATATGATCAAATATTATTATTACTTATAAATGGTCCTCTTGATTTAATGTATTTGTAATTTTTCCAGGCATTGAGAAGTGAAAAGACCAAAGATGAAAAAGAAAACTCACTCATGTCATTCGTCATGCCTCATGATGCTTTTAAATGATTATTATTATGTTGGGAATGTCCTAGATCTCGCATTTCATGTTAAATATTATATTTATCAATAAAGTTGTGGATTTTGCATTCTATTATGAAAATCCAATAAACATATCCATGGCTATAGTCTGAATTAGTGACATAGATAAGATCAAGTTAATAATAGTATATAGCCTAAATAGTCTAATAAGTATATGGATGAAATTGGGTATCTCATCCTGGTAACACTATTGGATGCGGCCCATTTTGTAGGTAATACAAATGATGTGATCTACAGATCATTCATGTAGAGACATGTGAGTAGGGGCATCCTATGCAATGAGTTTGCATATAGACTGAACCATGAAAAAAGTCACTTTTCTTTATAACGACTGTTTATTGTTAAAACTGACTATTTCATTATTAAATAACCTAGGATAACTCGATCTTAATCTTGATCTAGCTATGAACTCTTGTTTGTTCAGGATTATCCTTTGATCTGCGTGAGTGAGAGTAGTTCAACAGCACTGCTCAATAAGCCTTCCACTTTGGGAATAAGACCGGATGAATAGCTGGGGACATAGCCCTACAAGATGGAATTCACTCCTACCCGATTTAGGGTTAGCATATAGGTTGTTCTCTTAAGTACTGATTCTAGGTCTTGAACAATCAGGGTCTCGCCTTCTCATGATAAAGAAAGGACTTGATTCATAGGTATTATGAATCAAAATTGTTCATTAGAGGGTCAGTAGAAATTTAAGGAACGAAATGTATTCATAGGGGTAAAACGGTGATTTTAGCCCAACTGTGATTACGAACAACCTGTGAAGGATCGACTTACTGATCATGGTTATATCAAGTGAACATATATCTACAGTGAGGGGAGTTCAATTGTGGGCTTTAGTGGAGTGACCCATTAGTTAACGAATGGGGGTTAATTCGGGCTAATGAGTTTAGCCAATTAATCTCAAATCGTTGGAGCCCATGATTTGTAGGTCCACGACATCCCCTACTAGCTCATAAATGGATTAGCTTTAGAGTAGCATGATAAGTTAATTTGAAACGTTCAAATTAGAATTAAACGGAATAGGAGAATTTATATTTAAATATGATTTAAATATATGAAGGTAGATTTGTGTAAAATTAATTTAATATTTGATATTAATTTAATTAGAATTAATTGAATTATTTAAATAATTATTTATTAATTGTATTATAAAATTAATTTTACAAAATTAAAAATATTTTTAATTTTTAAAATCATTTGATGAAAATTGAAAAATTGGAAAAATTAACACAAAATGGAAATATGGATTTTTCTATTAAGCCTTCAACTAGCTCACACAAAACCCATTTTCATTTTGCTTCAATAACTCCAAGCATGAGCTGCATCTCATGCAACCATCTTCTTTGCATGAAAGACCTGCAATAAATAAAGAAGATTGGAGTAGAATGAGGCATGCATTCAAAGAGTTTTTACAGAAAATTCGGGCTGAAGAAATTGTTCTTCAAGTGGGTTGTAGCAGTGAGCTTCTCTCCGTTTCCTTTCGTTCAAGCTGTTCTTGAGTCTCACAACTCATTCTAAAGCTCCAAGAGAATAGTGGAGAAGATCTTGAGGTAGTTCACAGCAAGTTTCAGAGAAGATAATAGCTGAGAATCAAGATTTTGAAGATTTCTACAAAGGTATAGCATCAAACCCTCTTACGATTGATGAGCATGCTTTAGTTACTGCCAATATTAATGAATTAGAGTGTTTATTGATCCTTGTTGCTTCCGCTGCATGCTGATATACTCTTACATATTGAACTTGGAGTGTTATGTAATAGGCCAATAGTTATTATTAAACTTAGACTTTTTGTTTCTATTTTAAATGATTTCGAATGTAGACTTTGAATATTTTGAGTATGGACTTTGAACTTGAACATTTGAATTATTTGAGTAAGTTTCTTTTGAAGTTTATATTGAATTTATGGTGATTGTATTTTAATGTAAATGTTAAGATTTTGCATAGATTACATGTTTTTTTATTATTAAATTTTTATTAATTTATGTAATATATTTAGAATTAATTCACTTTTGTAAATATGAAGGTTTATTGACCCATAAAAAAAATTGTTCAATAGAAAATGAAGTAACGAAAAAAATAGTAAAAAAAAAAAAAAAAAGAACCGGCAACCCAACCCGAAAATTTTAGGTTGGGTTGAGTTTCCCTTAAAAAATGAACCGATAGGGTTCATTATTAGCCAACCCGAAATTTTGGGTTGGTCGACAAAATTCCTCCAACTCGGCCCATGTACACCCCTAGGATAACGTTTCTGTGCATCGCCTCGAGACAACCTTGTAGTGTCCCCCGATAGGATGGCAGTTTTGCACGACTCTTTATCTAATCTCCTGTTTAGGATAAGGTCACTTTAATCTCTTGTCCTAATCTGCTTTTTCCCTACAGTTGGTACATTAGGGCAGGATTCTAGGGCCGAAAATAAGGGGTTACACTTACACAAAATTATTAAAAGCTAACAGTTTTGGATCGAAAAATGGTGACTGTTAGTGTCAGTTACAAGAGTTGTTTCTGCCTAATGATTGAGAATGTCTCATCCCATTGAAGGGGCATTTGATTACCCCACCGGTGACTTGTCCTACTTCGATGGAGCATCAATGCGAAATAGATGTCTTTTCACTTAGGGTTCACGAAAACTATTTTGCTAAAACTAAAATTGGTGTTAAAAGTAGTATTGCATAGACTCATTAAGTTTGTTCTATTTTTAGCAACGTTAGAATGGCTACAACCACATTAGCTCTATTAAGCGCCGATAAACTAACTGGCGAGAATTATGTTAGTTGGAAACACACGATAACTACAATTTTGATCATCGATGATCTAAGGTTCGCCCTTATGGAGAAGTCTCCTCCTATTTCGACTCAGAACGCCACTTAAAATGTTCGAGAGGCTTATGAGAGATAGACACAGGAAAACAAAAAGGCTCGAGGTTACATCTTGGCCAGTCTTAACGATATTTTGGCCAAGAAGCATGAGCCTATAGTCTCAGCACGTAGATCATGGAGCCCCTGCGAGGAATGTTTAGACAACCGTCTGGACAACTCAAACATGAAGCTCTGAAATGCATCTTCAACTCCAAAATGGAAGAGGGTACATCTGTTCGGGAACACGTTCTGAACATGATGGTCCAGCGGAGATGAATGGGTCACGCATCGATAAGGGCAGCCAGGTTAACATAATTCTGCATTCATTGCCAGATAGCTTCTTGCACTTTGTCAGTAATGCTATACTGAACAAAGTAGACTGTACCTTACAACTCTCCTCAACGAGTTGAAGACATTCCAATCCTTGCTGAAAAGTAAGAATAAGAAGGTAGGCGAGGAAAATGTTGCTTCATCATCAAAGAAGTTCCATCGAGGTTCAACCTCAGGGACTAAGTCTACATCTTCTACTTCTAACACTTCCAAGTGGAAGAAAAATAAGGGTGGTAAGGGGAAGGGGAAGACACGTGCTAACCCACAGCTTGTCGTATAGCGGGGAAGGCGACCAGCGTCGGTTGACAAAGAAAAGTGTTTCCATTGCAACCAAGATGGACACTGAAGCAGAACTATCCTCACTAGATAAAGGAGAAGAATAAGTTTAAGGCCAAGGCAAAACAAGGTAAATATGATTTACTAGTTTTGGAAACTTGTTTAGTGGAGAATGTTGATTTTGCCTGGATTATTGACTCTAGGGCCACTAATGATGTTTGTTTTTCTTTTCAGGGGATTAGATCCTGGCAGCAGCTTGAGGCTAGAGAGATGACGATGCGAGTAGGCACCGGGCACGTCATATTAGTTGTGGCAGTGGAAGGACTCCAGTTGATTTTACAGAAGAAGATTATCATTTTGAATGATGTGTATGTAGTTCCCGAGGTCAAGCGAAACTTAATTTCTGTAAAGTGTCTGATACAATGTAAATATACTCTTCACTTTGAATTGAATAAAGTGTTTATTCTAAAAGATGGTGTTGAGATTTGTTCAGCAAAACTAAAAAAAAATTTGTATGTGCTAGGGTTGTTAACAACAAATTCCCTCCATAACATAGAGATGTTTAAAACAGTCGTAACTCAAAATAAACGACAAAAGGTTTCTTCTAAGGAAAATGCCCAACTTTGGCACCTTCGATTAGCGCACATCAATCTCAATAGGATTGAGAGGTTGGTGAAGAATGGATTAAAGAATTTTCCTCTAACTTGTTTAGAAGTCCATTCTTCACCTATGTGTGAGTCATGCCTTGAGGAGAAAATGACTAAAAGATCCTTTACTAGAAAAGGTTATTGAGTCAAAGACCCTCTAGAGTTAGTGCATTCAGACCTTTGTGGTTCGATGAATGGGCGAGCCAGGGGAGGCTATGAGTATTTCATCACTTTTACTGATGATTACTCTCGATATGGTTATGTTTATTTGATGCAACGGAAGTCTGAATCCTTTGAAAAGTTCAGAGAGTTCAAGTCTGAAGTTGAAAATGCATTGGATAGATGGATTAAAACACTTCGATCGAATCGGGGTGGAGAGTTTTTGGATTCGGAGTTCCAGCACTATATGATAGAACATAGAATCATTTCCCAACTTTCATTGTCGGGTATACCTCAGTAGAATGGTGTAGCGAAGAGGAAAAATAGAACCTTGTTGGACATGGTTCGGTCAATGATGAGTTACGCTTTCTTACCGGTCTCGTTTTGGGGTTTTGTAGTAGAGACTGCAGCTTATATCCTCAATTGTGTTCCTTTCAAGAGTGTTACCAGAACACCTTTGGAGTTATGGAACAGGCGTAAAGCTAGTTTGCACCACTTCTGCATATGAGGTTGCCCAACACATGTGCATGAGGCTAATCCAAAGAAATAGGAACCACGTTCGAGGTTTTGCCACTTTGTAGGCTACCCCAAAGGTACACGAGGGGGTTACTTTTATGATCCTAAGGAAAATAGAGTGTTTGTGTCGACGAACGCTACCTTCCTAGAGAAAGATCATATGAGGGAGCACGGTCGATGTAGTAAGATCATGTTGCATGAACTTTCCAACGAAACTACTAAAACTTCAACAAAAGTTGTTTAAGGGCCTGCACCATCAGCAAGATTTTTTTATAGAAGTTCATCTGGTAGGTCATTTCCACCTCAAAAGTTGAAGGAATCTCGATGTAGTGGAAGGGTTGTGAACCCACCTGTACACTATATGGGTTTCACTGAAATTCTGGCTATGGTAGCCAATAGTGAGGTTGAGGGTCCGTTGTCTTATCAGAAGGCAACGAAGGATGTTGACCGGGATGAATAGGTCAAAGCCATGGATCTCAAGATGAATTCGATGTACTTCAACTTAGTATGGGATCTTGTAGATCAACCTGATGGGGTAAAACCTATAGGTCATAAATGGATCTACAACAGAAAACGGGGTGCCGATGGGAAGGTGCAAACCTTCAAGGCTAGACTTATTGCAAAGGGTTATACCTAGGTGGAGGAAGTCAACTATGAGGAGACTTTCTCGCCTGTTGACATGTTAAAGTCTATCCGCATCCTCCTATCTATTGCCTCATATTATGACTATGAGATATGACAAATGGACGTCAAGACTACCTTTCTAAATGGTAATCTTGAGGAGACCATTTGTATGGTGCAACTCGAGGGATTCATAGCCCAAGGTCAAGAGCAAAAGATTTGCAAATTGAATCGGTTCATTTATGGGCTGAAACAGGCGACTCGATCTTGGAACATTCGGTTTAATATTGTGATCAAATCATATGGCTTTGACCAAAACGTTAAATGTGTCTACAAGAAAATCATCAACAGTCCAGTAGTTTTCCTAGTATTGTATTTAGACAATATCTTACTCATTGGGAATGATGTAGGTCTACTGACATCAGTTAAGAACTGGCTAGTGACCCAATTTCAAACGAAAGATTTGGAAGAGGCTCAGTTTGTTCTTGGTATTCAGATCTTTCGGGATCGGGAGAACAGAGTGCTAACATTGTCTCAGGCATTGTACATTGACAAAATGTTATTTAAGTACTCGATGCAGAACTCCAGAAGGGGTCTACTGCCTTTTGGGCATGAAGTTACATTGTCTAAGGAAATGTATCCTAAGACACCTCAAGAGGTTGAGGAGATGAGACGGGTCCCCTATGCATCTGTCGTTGGCAGTTTGATGTATGCAATGTTGTTTACTAGACTGGACATCTGCTACGATGTGGGGATAGTTAGTAGATATCAGTTTAATCTAGGACAGGGTCACTGGACCGCAGTCAAGAACATCCTCAAGTATCTTCGAAGAACGAGGGACTACATGCTCGTGTATGGATCTAAGGATTTGATCCTTACTGGATACACGGACTCTAACTTTCAGACTGATAAGGATTCTCGGAAATTCATTTCAGGTTCAGTGTTCAATTAATGGAGAAGCTATAGCATAACGAAGCATTAAGCAGGGTTGCATCGCCGACTCCACAATGGAGGCCGAGTATGTAGCGGCTTGTGAAGCTGCTAAGGAGGCTGTTTGGCTCAAGAAGTTCCAGACTAATCTGGAAGTTGTTCCAGACATGTCTAGGCCGATCACCCTCTATTGTGATAATAGTGGTGTTGTGGCGAACTCCATGGAGCCTAGGAGTCACAAGCGCGACAAACATATAGAGCAAAAGTATCATCTCATCCGCGAGATAGTGCATCGAGGGGAAGTGGTTGTCATGAAGATCGCTTCGGAGTACAACGTTGCTGACTCGTTTACTAAGGCTTTCACGGCTATAGTTTTTTAAGGTCACCTTCAGAGCATGGGTCTACAAGACCGCCCACGGCTGAACTAGGGCAAGTGGGAAATTTTTGTACTGGGCCTTAGTGCCCTAGTTTATTGTTTTGTACTTGTTGTTGTCTTGTACACCCACTCGCTTTAGGACAAGTGGGAGATTGTTGGGGTTTATGCCCTAAACTCTCGTAGGATCCAGTAGTTTATAAACACCTGTATGAACAAATGCTTGTGATGTAATAATATGAAATATTTTATTCACTATTGTCTATGAAACATGAGATGTTTTATCTGCATTTACCACAAATCAATAAACTAAGATCCCTGGTTGTCGTTGTAACTTAAGCATGTATGTGGAGACATACAAGTGGATCATGTCTTAAGTGATAACCTAAATGGTCTATAGTATATAGATATAGGAGGGAAACCTTATCCTGGTGACACTATGAATACGGCCCGCTTTGTAAATAGTTACAAATGTTGTGACGTGCTATAAATGGTCTGATCCTGATCATTCATGTAGAGGCATGCGAGTGGGGGTGTCCTATACAAAGGAGTTTGCATAAGACCAGACAACGAAGTGTTTAGTATCGTTATATAACGCTGTTCATGATAGAGACTTCACTTCACTAGGATGACAATAGGTAACATGACCTTAATCCTGAGTGAGTTGGGAACTTCTACCTTTGAGGGCGGTTCTTTGATTTGCATGGGTAGGAATGGCCAGATTGCCAACTCAAACCTACCACTTTGGGGATTCGTTTGATTGGAGAGCTGGGAACTCAGGTACACAAGATGGAATTCACTCATTCTCCGAAGTAGAGGTAAGTAGATAGATTGCTCCTTTAAGGACTGATTCCGAGGCTTGAACGATATGGCACCACACACATTTTCATGGCCCGAGAGGTGTCCACTTATAGTAGGACTATGATATACTATTCATTAGAGGGATCAGTGGTACTTAAGGGGTTAGATGTAATTACAGGGGCAAAATGATAAATTGGCCCAGCTATACTTACGAGTATCTGTGAAGGGTTATCGTATTGTTGACTAGTTATATCCGATGGACACAGAAATATATCCATAGTGAGAAGAGTGCAGCTGTCGGTCTTTAGCAGAGTGTCCGACAGTTAACAAATGGTGGATCTCATGACTAAAGAGTTTAGTCAGCTATTCACGTACCGTTGGATCTTCAAGCTACAGGTCCATAAGGTCCCCTTGGTAGCTCAATGGATTAAGTTGAGAATCAGTTTTTGGGTCAGTTTGAAGTGTTCAGATTGACAAGAGGGAGCTTGATTATATATGATATGATTAAACTGGTACAATTATATATGATGTATGAGATACATTAATTGAAGGAAATTGATATAAATATGATTTATATCAAGTAAAGGAGGAAAGTGAAGGAAAAATAAGCATGCGCAGCTGAAATGAGGATCAATTTTACTCTAATTACACAAATTAAACATACAACCCTAAATTAATTAATTAGGATTTTTTTGAAATATTACCTTTGAAGCTCTCGAAACTCTTCTATCTCTGCTCGAACACAAACCAAACAACCACTAGAGCTGACCTACTATCCTCTGGACTCAGAACCGGATTGTGGGACCCGATGGATGAAGAATCCGAGAGAGAGAAAGAGATGGAAATAGAAGAAGATGGATTTTTGGGTTGGGTTTGGGTTTTGAATTTTTCTAAAAAATAGTGATCTTTTCCAGCCCAAATTTAGAAACCAATTTTGGAAAAATGTCAAGAAGTCCTTTATCCAATTTGAAAGCTCAAATTTATAGAAAAAAGCCATGCAAAAATTGCATGAAACAAACTTATAAAAACCCAACACCTCAAAATTCACTATCTAAGTGGGCTTGATGTCTCCACTATAAGCCAACACATAGGCCACTATCTTGTTAGTGGAATTATCCAACAAAATTTTGGATTTTTCCACTAACTTTAGTCAAAGGGCAAAATGGTCATTTTGTCAAAGTCAAACTTTGACCGAAAAGTCAACATTTTGACTTTTTATGATTTTTCCGTGTTGACTAATTTTGACCTCCCGAGCATGAATACGCATTCATTTTCTCGAAATTCAAATCACATTTGAATATAAAGTCGATCAAAGTTTGACTTTTCAAAGTCAAAAGTCACCTCTTTGACTTTTTACATCTTTGACCATTTCCATTATTTTCGAGCTTCCGAATATGAACGTATTCATATTCTTGATATTTAAATCACATTTAAATATTAAAGTTGTATCTCTAAACTGAAAAACCGACCTCTATATCACATATACTTGTCGGTTTCTCTTTCTTTGTCTGGTTATAGGCATCTTTGTCGGTACCTCTGTATCTTTGTTCTGAGTTTATTCCATATGAGCTAGTAGAGGAACCTAATGGACCTATAGATCATGGGCTCCAACAATTAGAGATTAGTTGGTCAAACTCTTTAGATGGAGCTAATCAACATTCGTTAACTCACGGGTCATTCCACTATAATCCCGTAGTTGCACTCCCCTCACTATAGATATATTTGTGTTCATATGATATAACCATCATTAGTAAGCTAATCCTTTACAGGTTTTTTGTAATCTTGGCTGGGTCATAAAAACCGTTTTACCCCCGAGACTACATCTTACTTCTTAAGATCCACTGATCCTCTAATGAACAATTGGTTTAAGGTCCAACCTATAAACCGAATCCTTCTTGGGCCAAGGAGAGGGTAGGGCTCCTTGTTCAAGACCTGGATTCAGTACTAAAGGGAGCAACCATCTACTATCCCTATAACAGGTAGGAATGAATTTCATCTTGAACCCTATCTTCTCAGCTATCCACTTGATCTTACCCCTGAATGGGAGGCTTATTGAGCCAGTGATAATGAGCTGCCTTCACCTATGCAGATCTAAGGATAATTCCGAATAAACAGGAGTTCATAGTTAGCTCAGGATTAAGATTAAGTTACCTAGGTCATCAATTAATGAAATAGTAAGTTTTATACATTAAACGATGTTTTAGAACGTAAAAAGTGACTATTTCATGGTTCAGTCTTATGTAAACCATTTACATAGGATGTCCCCATTTTCATGTCTCCACATGAACGGTTTAGGATCACATCGTTTGTACTAACTACAAAATGGGCCGCATCCATAGTGTCTCCAGAATAAGGCACCCAACCTTATTCACATACTATAGACCATTTTGGCTATATATTTGAACTTAATCCACATTTATGTCACTACAACTACATAAAGTTCAAAATTAAACTTAATAGCCTTGGATCCTTAGTTTATTGGTTTCATGAATATAGAATTTAAATGTACAAAATATTTTCAATAATAGCTTTATTGAACAAGAATATGATATTACAAACTACGAGTTTTAAGACATAAAATCCAACAAAAAGGACTATGGTTTAAATGTTACATATGATGTGATATTAAAACTATAGGTTATAAATATAATATGATAAGTTAGTTATTATATTTATTTATAATTAAAACAATTATGAGATAATTGTAGGTGGTTTCTTCTTTAACCGTGTGTGAAAGTGAGAGGTTGTATTCAGTTTTCATAACTGAAGGATAAAATGAAAAATGTTTTCGTTTTGGTAAGGATCGCTTCATTAAGTACACTGCTAATCGTTTAGCTCACGAGAGACTACATGACAGCCTTCAAGTGTTTGTCTAAACGATCGTGTACATGCACCATTCTCTAAACGGTAGTGTAGATTTTTACTTAACGATCACATGGCAAGCAAGTTTCTCTAAACGATCGTGTAAACGATCAAGCCTATTTTTCCTAAACGATCGTGTACCTATTGAGTATTACTAAACGATCAAGCACAAAGTCTATACGATAGACATTATATTCTCCCACTTGCTTGGTCGTTGAGTTCGATCATTGTTTCTTCCAACCTCTACCAAATTCATAACAGAGTCCACACCTCCTGGGTTCTCACTCCGAGAATACCAAGGTTGCTGAGTGGTGGTGTCCGAGAGGTTAATTGTTCGTGTACCTGCTGAGTATTACTAAACGATCAAGCACAAAGTCTATACGATAGACATTATATTCTCCCACTTGCTTGGTCGTTGAGTTCGATCGTTGTTTCCTCCAACCCTCTACTAAATTCATAATAAAGCCCACACCTTATGAATTCTCAATTCGAGAATACCAAGGTTACTGAGTGGTGGTGTCTGAGAGGTTGATTGTTCGTGGAGAAGACTGTTCATGATTCACTAGACAATTGGATAGACGATCATAGAGACAGCGAGAGGTTGCTGGTTCGAGTCTTCACGAGAGCGAGAGACCTGTGAAAGAAGAGTGCTTCAAAGGTAAGTCTTTCACTCCTTTTGTATTTAATTTTTAAAGCATGTCGTAATTTATTAGAAGATCCATAACTTGTTTGTATGTTTGTGAATGCCTATATTTGTGTCACAATGAATTTGGATCGATCGTGCTTCCGTTCATGGGTTATCTTTGATAAAAGTTCCTTCAATTGGTTCAGAGCCAGGTTCTGATATTCCAAATCCATTGATGTATAGAATAGAATTTACATTCTTGGTGGGTGTAAGCATGTCTGCATTCTGTTTAAGTGTTAAATATGTTTATGGAGGTGGATTAATGGAGTTTCTGGGATGGTTGCCTCTGGTTCTTGAATTCTTTTACATTTGAAATTTAATTGTAAGAGCCCCTGTGTTTTTGGGCATATTAACTTGCTATCAAGTCTGTAATTCAAAGTGTTTGAGTCAGTATGAGTCGCTCGTGATGAAGCTTCAAAGCAAAGAGTTGCGCATTAGTTTGAGGAAGACCAAACATTGGTCAGATAGTGTAAACGATGGGGGTAACGATCGTTGAGTATGGGATACTTTGCAGCTATGTTGACGCGCGTGCACTAAACGATCGTGTATCTCAGCAAGCTTCATCGCTTAGTCACTGACTACACGATCGCGTAATTTGTTAGAAGATGCCTAACTTGTTTGTATGTTTACGAATGCCTGTATTTCTGTCACAATGAATTTGGATCGATGTGCTTCCGTTCATGGGTTCTCTTTTTTATAGGAGTTCCTCTAGTTTAGTCATAGTAGGACTATGATCTATTGTTCATTAGATGGATCAGTGGTACTTAAGGAGTTAGATGTAACTAGAGGAGAAAAACGGTAATTTGGCTCAACTGTACTTACGAGCAATTTGTGAAGGGTTATCGTACTGTTGATTGGTTATATCCAATGGACACGGAAATATATCTTTAGTACGAAGAGTGCAGCTGTCGGTCTTTATTAGAGTGCTCGACAATTAACGGATGGTGACTAATGTAATTAAAGAGTTTAATTAATTATTTACGAATCGTTGGAACTTCAAACTACAGGTCCATGAGGTCCCCTTGGTGGCTCAAAAGGATTTAGTTGAGAATCAATTTTTGGATTAATTTGAATTGTTCAAATTAAGGGAGGGATTTAATTATATATGATATAATTAACTTGTTTTAATTATATGTGATATAATTGTCATAATGTATTTGATACACTATAACTTAATGGGAGAGAATAAATATTTGAATGAGATTCAAATATATTTTATATGAATGGGATTCATAGTTGTTAAATTTAATATAAATATGATTTATATTAAATTCCATGTAAAAGAGAAAACAAACTATAATTTATATTGTATGTGATACAATATTAAACTATAGGTTATATATTATATTTGATATAACATATAATTTAATATAAATATAATATGATAAGTTAGTTATCATATTTATTTATATTATATTATTATTATTTGAACAATATGGAAGGGAGTTACAACCCCCTTTCCCATTTTTTCTCTCCACCACTTTAGTGGGGGTGGTTATTCTTTATGGCAAGAAGAATAAAAGAAAATCATTTTCTTCTTTTTCTTCTATGTTGGTGAAAACGATTGAGAAAAAGAAAAGACAGAAGTATTCTGTGTCTTCTTCTTCTTCCTCCAAAATTAAACTATCTCTCTAAACCAAAATAGTCAGAGCCCACCACTTCTGGGTGCTCACCTTAAGAATACCAAGGTAACCCTGTGGTAGTGTCCGGTTTTGGTTTGAGATTATTTTGAAGAAGGTCTTCAAGTTGACGTGATTTTGTTTGAGGGAGAAACGCGAAGAAATGTTCTTCAAAGGTGATGTTTCTTGAAACTATTTCCGTTTAAAGCATGCTGTAATTTAATTTCAAATGCATATCTAGTTGTATGTTTACTGTAAACTTTATATTTGATAATTTGTGGAATTTGGTCGATCCGCTTTCGCTCAAGGTTCTCCTCACCAAAATTTCTTCAGATATAAGTGCAGAAGGTTCCTTGATGGTGAAGCCAAAACTCATCATATTGATGAATCCTACAAATGAAGAGGATGATCAAAGCCATGATAAAATAAAAGCTCCTCATCGCAAAAATCTAAACTACATGTTGCTCTTAGCCGCTTGAGCTTAAAATGTGAACGACCCAAAGAAAATTATTCATTCGTACTACGTTTGACTTGATCCCTATTTATCATAAAGGGTATGTAGGCAGCTTGAAAGACACTTTATGTTTAGTTAAAAAAAAAATACTCTATGTGAACTACGTTATGACTTGATCCCTATTTATAAAAAATGGCACGTAGGCAGCTTGAAGAAAACTCTAAGTTCAGTCCAAACAAAAAAAAAAATCTCTTTCTGTGAACTACGTCGTGACTTGATCCTTTTTTTCAAGGTTACGTAGGCAACTTAAAGAAATTTAAGTTAGGTTCATAGAAAAGGGGTACCACAATCACCCTACGTGTAGCACTACACAACAAATTGATGGTGTTCATCTTTACTGGGGGCAACACAAAAAATTAAAGATGTTCATGCCTGCTGAGGCAACAAAACAAATTGAAGATGTTCATCCCTATTAAGGGAAAACACAACAAATTGAAGAAGTTCATCCCTAGTAAAGATGCAACACAAAAAATTGAGGACGTGTGTTGTCTACACAATGCTACACAGGCTGGATGGGTACAATAAGGTTATCCCTAAAAAATTCAATCATTTTTTCGCTCACTTAATTAAAAAAGCAGTGTTGAGTGTTGCTTACATCAAGTTTGAAGCATCATTCATCTATAGTTCGACTTTTCATCTTCAGCTATAGATGTTCTTCAAGGTCAAGTTTAGAAGTTTTGCTGATACTTCTTTAAATTCAAGTTGGAGGCTTCGTTGATGCTTCCTAAAATTAAAGTTTCAAGGATCTGTCAATGTTTCATCAAATTTGAAGCTCAGAGGCTTCGTTGTTTCTTCTTCATGTTCAAGTTTAAGGCATCATTTATCTTCAACACTGGGGCTTCACTCATCTGAAGTGGCATTTCATCTTCAAAGTCTGATATGGCTCACTTCACTTCACTTGCTCAAAGTTCAAAGGCTTCGTCGATGCTCCTCCATCTTCAAGTTTAGAGGCTTCATCAATGCTCTTCGATCTTCAAGTTTAGAGGCTTCGTCGATGCTCTTCCATCTTCAAGTTTAGAGGCTTCATTGATGCTTCTCCATCTTCAAGTTTAGAGGCATAGATGCTTCTCCATCTTCAAGTTCAAATGCTTCGTCAATGCTTCTCCATCTTCATGTTTAAAAAGCTTCATCGATGCTTCTCCATCTTCAAGTTCAGAAGCTCCATCGATGCTTCTCCATCTTCAAGTTTAGAGGCTCCATCGATGCTTCTCCATCTTCAAGTTTAGAGGCTCCATCGATGCTCCTCTTGTTGGGGTTGATGCCCTAAATCTCGTAGGGTTCTATAGTTTGTAATTTTATTGTACAACATTTTATTTATGTAATAAAATATGTGATGTTTTATTTCAAAATTAGTTATATTAACAAAAACCAATAAACTAACCATCCAAGGTTATCTTGTAGCTTAAACATGTACGTAGAGACATGCGGGTGGATCATGTTTAAGTGATAACATAAATGGTATGTAGTGGATGGATAAGGCTGGATACCTTATCTTGGTGACACTATGAGTATGGTCTGCTTTTATAAATGTTACAATTAATCTGATCCTGATCATTATGTGAGACATGTGAGTAGGGATATTCTATACAAAGAAGTTTGTATAAGACCGAACAACAAAATATTTAGTCTCATTATAGAACGCCGTCCATCATAGAGACTTACATTTCACCAAAATGACCATAGGTAACATGACCTGAATCACGAGTGAGTTGTGAACTCCTGCCCATCAGGGTGATCCTTTGATTGTATGAGTGAGAGTGGTCAGATTGCCGACTCAATAAACCTACCATTTTGGGGATTCGTCTGATTGGGGAGTTGGGAACACAGCTACATAAGAAAGAATTCACTCCTTCCCCAATGTTGAGGCAAGTAGATAAATTGCTCCCTTAAGGGCTGATTCCAGGGCTTAAACAATGTGGCGCCACATCCTCTTTTGGCCCGAGAGGGGTTTGGTCATAGTTGGACTATAAATTATTGTTCATTAGAGAGATCAGTGGTACTTAAAGAGTTAAATGTAACTACAAGGGTAAAACGATAATTTTGGCCCAATTGTACTTATGAGCAATTTGTGAAAGGTCATTGTATTGTTCATTGGTTAATCCAATATACATATAAATATATCTGTAGTACGAAGAGTACAACTGTCGGTCTTTAGTGGAGTATCCGACAGTTAACGAATGGTGAATAATTTAATTAAAGAGTTTAATTAATTATACACATACCATTTGAGCTTCAAGCTACAGGTCCATGAGGTCCCTTCGGTAGCTCAACGGGATTTAATGAGAAACAGTTTTTGGATTAATTTGAATTGTTCAAATTAATTGAGAGAATTAATTATATATGATATAATTACTATAATGTATTTGATACATTATGATATTAATGAGAGGAAATAAATATTTGAATATGATTCAAATATTAATTATATGAATTGGATTTATATTGTTAAATTTAATATAAATGTGATTTATATTTGATTGATTATATCCAATATACACAGAAATATATCTGTAGTGCGAAGAGTACAACTGTCGGTCTTTAGTGGAGTGTCCGACAATTAACGAATGGGAATAATTTAATTAAAGAGTTTAATTAATTATACATGTACCATTGGAGTTTGAAGCTACAGGTCCATGAGGTACCCTCGGTAGCTCAACTGGATTTAATGAGAATCAGTTTTTGGATTAATTTGAATTGTTCAAATTAATTGAGGGAATTAATTATATATGATATAATTAATTAAAGTTAATTATATATGATATAATTACTATAATATATTTGATACATTATGATATTAATGAGAGGCAATAAATATTTGAATATGATTCAAATATTAATTATATGAATTAGATTCATATTGTTAAATTTTGTGTGAAATAAATATGTTATTTTGTTTTATTATTTTTTTGAAATAATTAATGAGAGAGAGTTGTAACTCCCTCATCCCTATTTTCTTTCCAAATCATGTAAGTGGTGGAATTTTTAGTTTTCTTCTTCTGTGTGGGAAAATAAACAGAGAGGACAGGGTGCTCTGGATTTTGAATGATCTTCCTCTTCTTCCCCTATCTCTCTCAATCCCTTCCCTTTCAAAATCTAAAATAGCCAGAACACCACTCCTCTTGGATTCTCATCTAGAGAATATCAAGGTTTCTTTTGTGATAGTGCCCCTTTTTTTAGTGTTCGTGATTTTCATAGAGAAAAGAAAACGTGAAGATTTCGTTCTTCAAGGGTAAGTCTCCTCTTTTTTTTTTTTTAATCTTCTTATTCATTTAGCATGTTGTATTCTGAATTAAATGCGTAATAATTTTGTATGTCGCTGTAAAGTTAGTATACTGTGAAATTTTGGGAATTAGGACGATCCGCTTCTGTTGCAGACCCTTCACTTCACCTTCATTTTTAATTTCAGATGCTCGTCATCTTCAAGTTCAGAGGCTTCGTTGATGCTCCTCTATCTTCAAGTTCAGAGGTTTCATTGATGCTCCTCAATCTTCAATTTCAGAGACTTCGTTGATGCTCCTCCATTTTCAAGTTCAGAGGCTTCATCGATGCTTCTCCATCTTCAAGTTCAGAGGCTTCGTTGATGCTCTTCCATCTTCAAATTTATAGGTTTCATCGATGCTCCATCTTCATGCTCAAGTTTGAAGACTTTGCAATACCATTTTCATGCTTAAGTCACAAAGTCAAGTTTAATGTGGAAGACGAAAAGTCAAGTCTGATGTAGAGAATGGAAAATCAAGTCCAATGCAACTGGCAGAAAGACAAGTTAGATGTGACTTTGCTTCATCAAGTTTGGTCTTCATAGTTTCGCCTCATCTGCAAGATCATGTCTGGTCTTCCTGGCTCCGCCTCAAATGCGAGATCAAGTCTGGTTCGTCAGCTTCGCCTCATATGTAAGATCAAGTTCGATTCTCATGGTTCCATCCTATACGTGAGACCAAGTTCGAGCTATCTGGCTCCATCCCATATGCAAGATCAAGTTTGGGCTGTCTTACTCCACCTCATATCGGTTCGCCCAACTCCACCTTAAATGTAGGATCAACTTCGACTCATTTGGCTCTACCTCATACGCGAGATCAACTATGGTTCTCAGGCTTTGCCTCATATGTTAGATCAACTCTGGTTCATCGAGCTTTGCTTCATCTCCAAAGATCAAGTCGATCTACCTAGCTCTATCTCATCTACGAGATTAAGTCTGATCTGCCTAACTCTTTCTTAACTACACAATCAAGTCCAGTTTTCCTTACTTCACTTCATCTACACGATTAAGTCTAATCTACCGAGCTCCACGTTCGGTCTACCAAACTTTGTCTTATATGCAAGATCAGGTTCAGTTTGTTTTGTTTTATCACATCTGCTAGATCGAAGCCAACAAAATGTGGAGATCAAAATCGGTAAAGCACTAAGTTTGAAATCGACGAAATGCTCAAGTCAAAGACTGGAGCCAAAATCGACGGAATCCTTAGATCGCGCACTAAGATCAAAGCCAATAGAATGCGAAGGATTCATTGATGCTTCGTCAAGCTCAAATGTAGAGGATTCATCGATGCTTTATCAAACTCAAGTGCAGAGAATTTGCCAATGCTTCACCAAGCTCAAATGCGGAGGACTCATCTATGCTTCGTCGAGCTCAAAAGGATGTGCCAATGCTTCACCAAACTTAAGTCCGAAGATCTGTTGATGCTTCACCAAGCTTACGCCCGAAGATCTGTCGATACTTCACTGAGCTTATACCCTCTCTAAGGGTGAGACGATTCGACAGGGTTAAATGATCCAACCCTCTCTAAGGGTAAGACGATTCGGTAGGATCAGATGATCTGACCCTCACTAAGGGCAAGATGATTCGACCTACTCCAGAGGAGGATAACTCGACCTTCACTAAGGGTAAGATGATTCGCCCATCTCTAAAGGAGGATGACCCGACCTTCACTAAGAGTAAGATTATCCGACCTTCTCTAGAAGAGGATGACCCAAATCTTACTAAGGGCAAGATGATCTGACCCTCTCTAAGAGTGAGACGATTCGGCAGGGTCAAATAATCTGACCCTCACTAAGGGCAAGATGATCCGACCCTCTCTAAGGGTGAGACGATTTGGCAGGGTCAGATGATCCGACCCTCTTCAGAAGAAGACTTGGCCCTCTCTAAGGGCAAGATGGTCTAACTTTCTCTAAGGTCAAGATGATCCAGACATCTCTAAGGTTAAGATGATCTAGACCAGACGAACCAGTCTTCCCTAAGATCAGCAAAGGTGGCAGTCGCATATTGGGACACTAGTGCGAAAAAAAACCACCTTTTGCAAAATTATGTAGAGGTCAGCGAGCTATGAAACAATTACTCCCCGAGTGCAAGTCACAAGAGCTTAAATCCTGTTAAGAAAAAAAAAAAAGGCAAGTTAACAAATTAAAATATATATGTTTTTTTTTTTAGAAAAAAGATGGTGATAGAAAATTTAAAAGAGATTTGTTGAAAAAAAATTCAAATGAAATAAAATAAAATAAAAAAGAGAAAAAAAGTTAAATTGAAAAAAAGAGAGAGAGAGAGAGAGAAAAGTAGGAAAAAAAAAGAAGGAAAAGAGGAAAATAAGTGGGGAAAAAAAAAGAAAAAAAAATTGAAATTAAATTGGTAAAAAAAAATGAAAAAGAAAAGGAAGAAGAAAAAGAAGAAAAATAAGGAACAGAAAAGAAGGGTTAAGAAAAAGGGAAGAAAGAAAGAAAGAAAGAAAAGGGAAAAAAAGTAATTAAAAAAGAAAAGCTAAAACAAATAATAAAGAGAGTATAAAAATAATAATTATTATTATTATTATAAAAAATAATAATAAATAAATAAATAAAATAAAAAAAACTAAAATCTTCCGATCCTTCCTTCTCCAAGCTGCCCACGTATCTGATCTTTCTTTTCCCAATTTATTTCTCTCTCCCATCTCTCTCCTAAATCTCAGCACTCTGTTTCTTCCCTCCATTTCACGGATAACAAGCAGCGGACTATATTCCAATGCCAGGGATGGAGTGTGCGGAGCAAGATGGTAAAAAGTAGAAGCTGACGATCCGACGACACGCTGTAACAAGGTTTAAAAAAAAAAAAAAAAAGGGTGAGGAAAAAAGGAAATTAGAGGCTGACGGCCAATCTCCACCACTAACGGCAAGATCAATTAAGCTGCGATCTTCATGAAATTTCGCTCGATGAAAATTTTGGTTGAAATTAAGCCCCCAAGACAAGAAAATCTTGGTTGAAATTATGATTCAAAAAACCTAAAATTTCCATATAATTCAAATTTATCTCCAACCTAGTTGGGGCATATCTCAAATTTTATCTCAAATTCAAATTATTTTCTATCCTCAAGTCTAATAAATTGGGTCAAATTCATATCAAATTCAAATAATCCAACTTAGGCTTTTATCTTCAAGTCACATTAAATTGTAGATAAAACCTTAAATTTATCTCAAATTAAAATTGAAGCATATTCCAAATTTTATCCTAGATATAAATCATCCAAATTTAGACTTTTATCCTCAAGTCAAATTAAATTAGGGATAAAATCTCAAATTGATGTAAAATCAAAATTTAGGTTCTTATTCCTATTTCCAAATCAAATTATGAGAAACATCTAAAATCCATCCCAAATTAAAATTTGGTCATATTCCAAATGTTATTCCAAATTCAAAATATCTAACCAATTGGGGTAAAATCTCAAATTAAAATTTGGTCAAATCCCAAATTCGAGTTAAACTTACGTACTAAATTCATAATTTGAAATACATCAATTGAGGTCAAATTCAAGAACAAATATATTTGAATTCCGACTCCAACCTTATATTTTTTTAGATTCATCCACCCATATAAGTGCATACATTTTGAAAAGAACACTTGTTGAATGAGAAATTTTGGGTCAATCACAAGTTGGCACGTCATTTGCTTAATTAATGACGAAATTCTAAATCATCAAATTTAGGACCAATTAGGAGTTAGACATTGTATCAAATTGAAGTTGAAGACAAATTCCAATGACGCCACTTGTTCTCATCACAAGCGTTGGATTTAGTAAAATTAATTTGGCTCAATTTGATATTATAATTTGGGTTATAGTACAGTTAAGCCAAAAAAAATTGGCTTATTTTAGCCCAAATGCCAAAGTAAACCCAAGTCTAACTAATTGGGCCTAAGGGCCAGACCCGTGGACCTACCAAGCCCAAACCCACGGGATCCACTAGAGAACTCTATAAATAGAGGAGCTTTCTTCATTTGTGGGAGTCAACTAGTTCTACATTCCAGAGAGCCCAGAGAGAATTCTCCCAATAATCAAAAGACTCTTAGACTCTGATGTTGCACACTAAGACACAAATCTTCTGAAGATACAAAAGAACATCACACGTTTCGCTTCTTCAAGTCTAGCTTACGCATTCAATTGAGAGAGAATTAGAGGATCAAATACTAAAGATCAAACACATCACATCAAATCAATATTAACATCAACATCGACTCAAGTTCAACTCCACGAAACAAGTTTCTCTAGTAACCTTGTGTGAACAGTATCATTTCGGTTGGTCGAGATTCATGATTTTTCATCAATAACTCATTATTTTGTTCATCCATGAGAAGATATGAAATTAGTTCAGAATATTATTTAAAACCTTTCTCTAGATATTGCTACTGTAGGAGCATATTCACTAGAAGAAATTCGGGCTTGACATTAAAGGACTTTAATGTCGGTTGGCAACCGACATTAAAGATAGTGTTATTAAAGCCCTTTAATGTCGGTTGCCTTTAATGTCGGTTTTAAACCGACATTAAAGGGCTTAATACACACCAATAATACAGCCTTCAATGTCGGTTGCAACTGACATTAAAGCCTGTTTTTTTTTAATTCTTAATTGACATGAAGCCCGAATCTGTCCGTTTTAATCAATTATTGTCCGTTTTTTAAAGTTCCCTTTCCAAATCCATTTTTCGGTAAAAAAGTATAACATGACAAATCATCATCGAACGCTGTGGCTATACATATTATTCATGTATGGATTGTAAATCTATTACATTTAATCCACAAATTATGCTATAGAATTATAATTAAAAGTGTACAATAATTCGGGCCTTGAAAACACAAATTACAAGTAATACAAAGATTATGATTTTACAAACATTATGAGTTTACTGTCCCTCTCCACTTGGTAAGTATGGATCCCTTCATAATTCTTCTTGAACAGACCCCCCAGCTTCAGCAGTTGTCTGACCACTGTTGTTCAAAGGATCACAAACAATAAAGGTTTGGGCGTAAGCGTAACACATGTAACAAAAGATTGTATCCATTCAAATATATATAGATATAAATGGATAAAATGTTTGAGACCTTACCTTTAGAAACTCTGCAACTTTTTCCAGCTAACTGTTGCTGCTCGAATGTACTTTGGTTTCCATGCCAAGAGAAAACAGAAGAGTCAGATTGCAGGACAAAACACTTAGTAGAGTTCAGTGAGGTTGCAATCTAGATAATCATAAGTTGAGACATTACCATAAGACTTGCAATGACTCAAATTAGTACAGGCTTTTAGCATAAATATGAAACATGACCCAATGACAATGTTATAACATTATTTCCAGTCAACTTAAATATGTATGCACACATATATTTCAAACCTCAAGATGCAAGATTGAGAGGCATTTTAAAAAGCATGAATCGCACTTAACATAGAAAGAAAATTATCAAAATCACTACTATGTACAACTTCAACTTGCACTGCTTTATTGTTGTGAATGGATGTTTGTGATATCCTAATACGGGCAACAGAATGTTCCGTGTAAGTTTCATTAGCCAAAGCTTTATCTGCTATGAGTTTCTTGTAACTAGAGCTCAAGCCACCCTATATAAGAATTCATTAAGAAAATGATGGTTATCTGTGTCTCTCAAGGACCCTCTCAATTCCATATCAGAACCTTGTAAAAGAAACTACAACGTGATTCTAATCAAAAGAGATGAGTTAAGAAAGAAGCTTTATAAGACTACCACCTTGAGCACCACAAAAGGTTGAAAGAGGGCAATAAATTGGGGTGGCTCTTTGCCTTGAAATATACGACCCTGCCAAAAGGAAAAAGCATATGATAAGGAAATTTCCAAAGATAGAAACTATTTATCACGTATACTTTATGTTTATAGTACCTAAATAGGCCTCCCTTTCAGCAAGTTGGACATTGTATTCGTCAACCGTGTAGCTATCTTTTGATCTTCCTGAGGTTTGAAATAATAGAAAATGGTTTAACAGCAATAAACACATATGTTTATGTACAAATGCACTTAAATATGTCATGATATGAAAATGTAAGGAATGAGAAAACATCCCTACACTTGTTTACAAACAATTATTCTTTTACAGGAATCAAGAGTATTTTTATTAGATCAAGGAAACCATCTTCCATTATTCCCTTTCTTAGAGAATCAGCACTAGTTATTCAACTGAATTGGCAAGTGTACCACCACATTTCAAGTTTAAGTATATAACTTACAATAATTAGATTTTCTCAAAATAAACCCTAAATGCTAACTAACCTCGACGCTATCCTTTCCAAACCAAGAGCACAAGAAATAATCTTCTTTCCTCTCACCAGAGTGGTAGGTGTAAAGAATGATGTTGCAGTCTCCACTATAAAATTTATCAATATCCTCTGCAAGCAATGGAGTTTTGGCACTGCCATTGATTCACCATACCTAGAGAATGAAACCATCAGGACCCTGATTAAACAATCAAAACTAATCTAACCATTTCAAACAACCAAAACTGGTATCATCTAAACCTCCATTTTCCCGCCTCCCTCAAGCAACGGTGGAACTTCCTCATTCACTGGTGCACTTTTTGTTAATCCCTTGAGATCGAGACCTTGTTGCTTCAATAGAGCTGTTTACAAAAAGAGTACCATTTTGAATAATAATTAAAGCAAGCAGAATAAAAAACTCATTTTATCAAATAGATGTAGTAACTACCAGTTACTTTCCTCTTCCTTCCTCAGCACCTGTAGTCATTGATCCAACTGGCCAGAACTCGAAGTTGGACTTAAAAGAATGTGTTTCATAGCCTTGTATAACCCGAGTCACACGAGTTGCCTTTGGCCTATTCTGGCTGGCAATAATTCCTGAATATAAAGTATTGTTTGATAAATCCTATCCATAACTTTAATTACTTGAAATTTTGGCACAGAAGGTTACCTCAGCTACTTGAATTGTTGTTTTTCGCTCCTCTACTTGCGTCACTCTTCCAACCCAAACAAATATTTCAGCACCATAATTTAGGAGATAACACTTATTATTTTCCAGTATGTTTAGGCTAACAACTACCCACATCCAAATTGTTAGATTTCTCCCAATTATAGCAACAAACTTCCAGTACATAGTAAAAATACATCCAAATGAGATACACCAAATCACAGTAAAAAATACCTTCTCAAGTGTCTCTTTAATTGCTTCATCACTCAGCTTCTCACTTCTACCTTTCTTAAGGATGTTATCACAAAAGGTAGCAAGTAATTATGCACTAGAACTTCAAGTAATTCAACAAATATATCATATACAATAAAACCATTAATCAAATTGAATTTCAAAGGCCATAGACACATAAAAAGGCCAAAATCTAGGAGTAGAGCGACATATTGGAGTGAAACCATAGTTGGCTTTCATTGAGACATTTACACAAACAGTTGAGAGGCGTAAACATAAGAACAAAAATTTCATGCCAAAACACATAAAGTAACAACATGCCTCCAACATTGAGACATTTTCTTTACAAGTTCACATCAACTCCCTTCTCACAAAATCTCACCAATGCATGATTTCTACCATATAATCCTAAACCATATCTCATGTCAAAACACATAAAGTAACAACATGCCTCCAACGTAATCATATGCACAACCAAACATTCTCAACAAGTCAACAAAGTCATATGCACCATATCACTTAATAACTCGTTCACACGTAAGCTATTACACTACTACATGACATCACACCATGCTATTATTTAGCCAAAACACATGATTCAAGATGATCAATATGTAGCCATAAATAATATATAAATTACAATAGAAGCCCGAAACATGCTAGCGCACAACAAATAGACTCCAGAAGTGGAAAATGGTGTTTGTTTCAATGGATTGGATCTGTCTACGATCTCCTCCTCTGAGCCTTATTAAAGTTGCATCAACTTTTCTTTTGGTTGTGTGTATTCTCTTTTCATAATGACAGTGATTTTGAACCATTCAATCCAAATTTGAATGGAAATTGGTTTTCTTTATGGGGGGAAATTAATTTGAATCCAAATTTATTTTGTGGGAAATACTTTTTGACTAGAGAGAGAAATAGAAAATAAGCTGAGCCATGATAAATTCTCTGCTTAATTGATTACAGTAGATTCTTTACTTAGGACACTCTTCACCTTTTTTCCCCTTTTTTTCTCTTTTCCTTTTCTTATAACATCTTTTCAAAGGAGAAAAAAAAAATAGATATCTCGTCCCTATCAATTAGCTTTAAAAATTGGAAGGACAACATCTATATCAACATATAATGACGTGAGACACTCTTAAAGCTAACAAAGATTATATCTATCCACAAAGTTTTAAAGAAAAATATCAAAATACCTAAATCGCGTGAACGATCAACGGCGTGAAGAACGATCGACGGACGGCGAGGAAAGAAAGCTGATAACAAAGAAGAAGTGACGACGATTTAGGGTTATATTATTTAGTGTCTGAGCGAAAGGTAAAGAAGAGAAGGAACTGCGATTTAGGGTTATATTATTTAATAAAATAAGAAAAAAAAATATTATACCTTTAATGTCGATTTTAAACCAACAATAAAGCCCATCTTCAATGTTGGTTTAAAACCGACATTAAAGATTTGGTTTTTTTAAAACCGACATTATACATCCAATTTCACTTTTTCCAACCGACATTAAAGCCCGAATTTCTTCTAGTGATTCGAGACATAAAATATAAAAAAATATCTTCTCTAACATATCGACATCAGTAATTTTCTCTCTGCATAATAACAATTTCGAATTAATTTTAAATAATGCGGAGTTGTAATCACTTACTGGTTTGGAATATTGTAGTCTCAAGTACATCCACTCATAATGAGCTTTAGGAAGAATGACTATTTTTTTATGATCATACCTCTCTTTCAAATTTTTCCATAAGATATGAGGATATTTTATTGTAAGATACTTCATTTTCAATCCCTTGTGGAGATGATGAAGAAGAAAAATCATAAATTTTGCTTTGTCTTGACTGGATGTCGTATTTTCTTCTTTAATAGTCTCTCCAAGATTCATAGCATCCAGGTGGGTCTCAGTCTCAAGTACCCATGACAAACAATTATTGCCGTTAATATCAAGGGCGACATATTCTAATTTTGTGAGATTTGTCATGGCAACACTATCATAAAATAATATTAAATTTATTAATTATAACAAAGGGGAAAAACCAACATACCTTTAGTGGGGGAATGAAAGAAGCTCATGCTGATAATGTATTGTGAACTTGAGGAGCACAACTGGAATGCTGATACGAATAAAATATAATATTAAAATAAATATAATAGTAAAACAAATAAATATTAAAAAATTAAACATAATATATAAATAAACAAAATAAATTAGTAAAATATAAAATTAGAAATAATTCTCCTCTCTCTCCAATTTTCATAGAATTTGTCAAATGTGTGCGTGTCTTTCAAAACCCACCAAATGCCACTATTTATAGACAATTTGGCAAGTAAGAGGTGGATTACATAGACTAATAATGTGTAATATTGAGATACATAGACAACATTTTGGAAAATGGGGCATGACACTAGATGCTCTTGCTTAGTGTCCATTGATCATCCCATTTGATGCTCATGCTTAGTTTATATATATATAGTCCATAAATAAAATTTCTATTTTAACTTGAAATACCACCAGCTCGTGACAATCATCACCTACATAAACACATTAAAATTTTATGAGCTAAACATGTTTAAATAATAATACGTATAGTAATACAACAATGTAGAGGTTTGAAGAACACGGACCTCCTAAACCAACCTGCCCTGATACTATCTTAAATCACCAATTAACCAAAAAGTTTAACATGATGGGTAAAGGTGGATTTAATTATATATCATCTAACAATAAGCTTATAAAACTACACCCACCCATAAATTTCAAATTTATGTTATCACTTTGCAACTTGTGTTAAACGAAGCCATTTTTAAAAATCTTAAAAAATAATTTTTAAGCATTTATTTTGTTTTTAGAATTTAAAGTTGAATTGAAGTGTTTTCATAATAAAGATAAAAATTACCATTAAAAAATGGAGGAAACAAAAAAATAAAATTGTTATATTAGTTTGACATGTATTACCCGATATGCAAATTCATTATCAAATAAGAAAAATTTAGAGAAGAGTCTCATTGGACATATCTCCACAAGAGCCGCCCTAGAAAAATGTGGTTTTTACGAGCAACATGAGATCCAACTTTATTTAGTTGTTTCCTGCAACTTGGCAAATAGAATCTTTATATTAATAATAATAATAATAATAATAATAATTTTCTTATGTGGGTGTCCCTAAATCCTAATGTATCAATTCCTACTTGATATTAAATATCAATATCTTATATTACCAACAAACAATAGAACATGTTTTTTTAAATAAATAAAACAAAAAATCTTTCGGAATTGCACTGCACGTACATAAATTTTCTTTTATTTTTTAAAAAAATCATTTTGAAATCACATGGGAATTTGGAAATTAAAAACAAAAATAACCCATTGAAGAACCAAGAAATTGTGGTAGGAAGGGAATATATTCATCATCTCTCTTTCTTTTTCAATTTTTTTATAGGTGGTTTTGAGGTTATTTTATGTTTAAAGTAATTGCAAATCTAGTATAATTTAAATGCATTATTTAAAAATAACAACTAAAAGAGTAAGCGGGTGTTTGACCCAACTTCAATGGATGAAGTGGGTTATTTTAATCTACTCTATGTTTGGACTCCAATTATAATAATTAGTATTTTTCAATAATTATAATCTATAATTAACTACAATATTACTATTTCAAATCTCTCTATATTACAGTGTCTAATATTTCCTACTCAGACTAAAATAGTCTACACTCAAAACAAAAATTATTGACTATAATAACTACCTTAATGTCCCATGTACCCTCTAATTCATGATTATAATTGTTGGATTTCATGTCCTAAAACTCGTGGTTTGTAACAATAAACTTGTTCTGTAAATCGATAAAGTTGTTATTGAATATATGAATTGTTTATTTCGTTTTAGAAATAAATCCAATAAACTAAAAGATCCATGACTATTACATGAGTACTTGAACTTTATGTAGGAAACTTAAAAGTGGATCAGGTTCGCGTTAATATTCAAAATGATCTATTGTATATAAATAAGGTTAGGTGTCTTATTCTGATAACACTATCAAATGCAGCTCACTCTATAGTTGTTATAAGGAGTTGTAAAGTGCTACAAACAAAGTAATCCTGATTCATTCATGTGGTTACATGAGGAGTGGGGCCTCTTATGCAATGAGTTTGCATAAGATCGAACCAAGAAATAAGTCACTCTTACTTCATAATGTCGTTTACTGTTTAAGACTGACTATTTTATAGCGATGACCTAGGCAACTTAATCTTAATCTTGAGCTAACTATGAACTTCTGTTTATTCGAGATTAATTTTAGATTTGTATAGGTAAGGGTTGGCTCAACAACGCCGACTCAATAAGCCTCCCATTTCAACGGTTAGTCCAGGTAGATAGTTGGGGACATAGAGTGCAAGATGGAATTCACTCCTACCCACTTTCAGGGATAGTATAGAGGTTGTTCCTTTAAGTGTTGATTCCGAGTCTTGAACAAGGGGCCTCACCCTTTCATTGACACAGGAGGGATTTTTTTTGTTAATTGGATCATAAACAAATTGTTCATTAGACGATCAGTGGAACTTAAGGAACAAGAGGTAATCTTGGGGGTAAAACAGTCATTTAACCTAGCCATTATTACGAATAACCTGTGAAGGGTTAACTTACTAATTATGGTTATATCAAGTGAACACAATATATCTACAGTGCAACTACTGGGCTTTAGTGGAGTGACCTGTTAGTTAACAAATGAGGGTTAATTCGGTGTAAAGAGTTTGACAATTAATCTCGGATCGTTGGAGCCCATGATCTATAGGTCCATTAGGTCCTCTACTAGCTCACAAACGGAATTAGCGTTAGAATAGCATGATAAGTTGATTTGAAACGTTCAAATTCAAATTAAGGGAATTGGTAGTTATATGTGATAGAATTACACGTTTAATTTTGGAATTAAACGTAATTGGAGAATCGATTAATATATTAATATGATTTAAATACTAAATTCATGAATAGGGATTCATGGGGATGGATTTGATAACAAATTAATTTAATATTTGATATTAAATTAATAGAATTAATTAAATTGTTTAATTAATTATTAATTATTAATTGTATTAGAAAAATTAATTATTGAATTAATTTTTATAAATTAATAAAATTTTAATTTTAATTAAAGAATTAAAATTGAAAATTGATTTTGGTTTTGAAATTGAAATTCAAAATTCAAAATGGAAAAAATTGAAAATTGGAAAGTCAACCTCAAAGCACCTTAGTCACCATAATCCACTAATTCCACCAAGTAGGTGGTGACTTCATGGGATGAAGACTTCAAAGCGTGGATTGATGGTTTAAAACACAAAAGAGATTCAACTGAAAAGTACATACAATTGCTGAATTGTTGAGTTTTTGAAGGTTGAAGAAGTTGTTCTTTCAACAAGTTGAAAAACCATAAAACCTCTCCTCCAATTTCCCTAAGTTTAAGTTTGTTTTGAGTCCCACAACTCAATCTAAGTCTGCTAGAGAATAGTAGGGAAGCTCTAGTGGTGGTCCACAACTGAATTAATCCGAATATTGTCGTTGTATTTCATTTAAGAAGAGGATCTTCAAAGGTATGTAATGAAACCCTTTTGATCCCTATGAACATGCTTAATTTGAAGTCAAAATTGAGGAATTAAAATGCTTAATAATCATATTTTCTTCCGCAACATGTTTTTGTAAACCAACAATAATCACAATTAATCAATATGTAAGTTGAACGTTGATTTCTTTGAAGTTTTTGGGTAGATATGACTTAAGTTAATTGATACCTAGCTAATCAACAAGTTCTACCCATAAACAGGTTAATAATCAATTCCTATTATTAGGATAACTAAAGTTATGATTTTGAGGTTAGAGGTTCGATTCTCCTATTTCATATATTGTCAAAAGAAAAAACATCAAATGATATAAATTCATCATCCATGCAAGAAATGAGCATAGATGGATTATTGTTCCATGGAAACTAATCAATTATTAAGAAGCATTTTTTATTTAAAAAATGCTATATTTGTCATTATATTATTTAAAATACTATAACTTACGAAAATTTTTATATTTAAAACTTATTAAAGATTAAGTAGTCCATTCTTCTTCTTCTTCATTTTTTTTTGAGTTTTCCATTAAAATGATTAAATAGAGTCGAAAATCACATCTATAATTTTTTTATTAACGACACAAATTTTATATATGTAGATCTTTTGTATTGAGACAAAATCAAATACGTTGTAGTTTGAAAAATACAAAATGATTTATATAAATAAAAAAGAGACTTATCTTCTTTAAGTTAAAACTTAAAAGTTAAAAAGATAAAAAAAGAAAAATTATTAGTTTTGAATATTGAAATCATTTTCATAATAATAAAAATTTTAAGTGAACATACAAAGAATGGATCAAAATGTTTCAAAAGTACCTTGGAAACTACACCAAAAAAGTTATGACAGCAGAACTTGAATTATAAAAATTCTTAGCCTCCTTTTAAGGTAATATGGTAACCAAATAAAACAAGATAATTATTTTATTTAATGTTTTACATGTTTGTTAGCCCTTGTTTTAGAATGCATTGTTTTTCTTTCTCAAAAGAAGCTTTGCCAAATGGCAAAAAAAACATGCATTGCATAATGAGTAAAATCTTGGATTAGGGGTTACTAAGTTTGGTAGTCATGGACTCTTAACATCATGCCTACTTTATTCTTTTTTTTTTTTTTTCTCTTCTTTTTAATTTTATTTCTTTTTAAATTGGAATTTGAATATTTCACTATATAGAATAATTTGTTAGAAAATTTTTGTAGATAAAAAAATGTTAAATTTATTTATAGAAATAACGAAAAAAATAATGATAGATACTGATTGACCTCTATCAACATCTATCACATAGTATCAATGATAGATTTTCTATCACTAATAAACATTGATAAATTTCTATCGACTTCTATTAGCCTCTATCAAATAAGATTAAAATTTTCTATTTTGTGTAAATATTTTTCCTCATTTTTCTATTTTTAAAAATTTCCCTAATTTATTTGTAGCTTTTAATTTCTTAAAATAATTTTCATAAACAATATCTCCATTTTTGTGTATATAATTGAAGAGTTTGAAATTAGGGGTACATTTTGTTGGAAATGTCCTAGAACTCGCAATTCGTAAAATTCGTGTTAAACATTCTATTTATCAATAAAATATTATTGAGTATTTTATTCAATAACATTGTTGATATTGCATTCTATTATGAAAATCCAATAAACATATCTATGGCTGTAGTATGAACACTTTAACTTTATGTAGTGACATAAACAGGATCAAGTTAATAGTATATAGCCTAAATGGTCTATAAGTATATGGATGAAATTGGGCATCTCATCCTGGTAACACTATTGGATGCGACCCATTTTGTATAGTGATGTGATCCACAGATCATTCATGTAGAGACATGTAAGTGAGGGTATCTTATGCAATGAGTTTGCATAAAGACTGGATCACGAAATAGTCACTTTTCACCGTTTACTGTTAAAACTAACTATTTCACACTAAAGTAACCTAGAATAACTCGATCTTAATCCTGAGCTAGGTATGAACTTCTATTTATTCAGGATTGTCCTTTAATTTGCATGGGTGATAGTAGTTCAACAACACTACTCAATAAGCCTTCCATTTTGGGGATAAGACCGGATAGATAGCTGGAGACATAGCCTTGCGAGATGGAATTCACTCCTACCCGTTCCAGGGTTAGCAGATAGGTTGTTTTCTTAAGTGCTGCTTCCATGTCTTGAACAATCGGGGTCTCACCTTCTCATGATAGAGAGGGACATGATTCATAAGTGATATTATGAATCAACTGTTCATTAGAGGGTCAGTGGAACTTAAGAAACAAGATGTATTTATAGGGGAATAAAGATAATTTTGACTCAGTTGTAAATACGATCAACATGTGAAGGATCGACTTATTGATTATGGTTAACATGGACAGAAATACATCTACAGTGAGGAGAGTGCAACTATCGAGCTAAGTGGTATGTCTTGATGGTTAACGAAAAGTAATTAATTTGGTTTAAAGAGTTTAACCAATTGATTACAAATCATTGAAGCTCATGATCTGTAGGTCCAATAGGTCCCTCTACTAGCTCATAAATTGAAATAATGAATTGAGTAGTTGATTAGATGAATTTTGAATTTAGGGTTATGAATTTGAAATGTTCAAATTTAGTTTTAGGATTTTTCAATTGATTGTATACGATACAATTAAAACGTTTAATTTAATCGAAAGTAAAACAAGATTGGAGAATCGATTAATATTTAAATTATGATTTAAATATTGATTATATGAATTTGAATCATATTGGTGGAATTGACGTTTTATTAATTTAATATTAAGATATTAAATTAATTAAATTAGTTTTATTTAAATTAATTAATTTTGAAATAATTATATAAAACTAAATTTTAAATAAAAATAGTTTTATTAATTTTTTTTTAATTTTTTTTTTTTTGAGTTAGTGGATTTTTCCCAAAAATTGGAAAAATCCATTAACTTCACATATGGTGTATTATCACCAAATTCCACCATGAACTCTTCAATCAACACCAAGTAGGTGTTGCCCTACATGCAATCATCTTCTAATGCATGATTTAAGACTATATAATGAAGCTTCATGCATGAAAATTGGAAGAAGACCGAGTTCTTTATCCTTACTGCTGTAAAACCGAAACCCTACTCCACCCTCACTAGTTCATCTTCAATTCATTTTGATTAAAGTGTTTCTACCACACATTCCTTCTTGAGTATAGTTGAGAAGATCTTGTTGGTGGTCTATCTGAAGAATCCAGCTCAAACTTGTGGAGAATCTACTGAAATCGTGAAGAGAACTACAAAGGTATTGTCATGTTCAAACCCTCTTTCGAAAACTTCAAGAGTAGCATGTTTAAAACTCAAATTAAATATAGTTTAAGTACTTATTGATTCTGAATTCTTCTGTTGCATGTTATATTACTCATTCACTTTTAACTTTAATAAAAAGACCCAAATTATTTACAATGAATAGCAAAATTAAAAAAGAACCCAAAATTAATGGAAGAAAGTCCAACCCAAAGAGTAAAATATCGAAACTATCCTTGCCCACATAAAAAATCGCGACTTGCAAACGATTAATCAAATTATCCAAATCCGCTGGATATCCGCGTTCGTCTTCCATGTCTTCTCCCTTACAACGACAATCGATCTCTATTTATCACCCCCTATCTCATTGGCTTCTACCTTCATCATTTATTTTTTCTCCTGTCGCTGCTGCTTTCAATGTTTTAGTCTCTCCTTCATCAATAATCATCAACCGATCTCCATTGCTTATTTCTCCACCTCTTTCCCCGGAACCAAAATATGCTTTATCTTCATCTTCTTCTCCCGCTGCTGCTTTCAATTTTCAAAGTTACAATCTATCATCATATCCTTTAAGATAATAATCATTCTCTTTTCTTTTCATTTCATTAATTATTCTATTTAATTATTCTTGTTAAACATTATTGAACCTAATTTTTTTTAATTAGATGGTAAGCAAAAAAATAGTCAAAGTTGATGGAAACAAAGGAAAAGGAAAGAAAATGATGAAAGTCGAATCATCAATAATCAGAGCAAAAGCGAACAAATTTGAAGAGAGAAAGAAGGTATACTATCAATAGAACTTTAACATCAATATACTTGTTGTGCATTATGTCTATCTCAGAGATAGACAGTAAATTTGAATTAAGATAGATAGAAATAAAGCACTATCAGTGTCTATCTGAGATAGACAAAGATATAGTTCTATCTTTGTCTATCTGAGATCGACCGAGATAGAGATCTATCACTGTCTATCTAATATACATAGTGATTTTTACTTTCTATCATATGCTTGTAGGTAGATGAAGATGAAGAAGACAATGAAACTGAAAAGGAAGAAGTGAGGTTAAATAAGATGCTGAAACAGATAAAGAAGAATAAGAAATTGAAGTAGAAGAAGTTGAACCAGAAGAAAATAAAAAAAAAAAAGAGAGAAAAAAGATCTAAATATATAAATGAGAAAAAGGTAATTATGGTTGTTTATATACGTGATGATAGACAATGATAGTAGACTATCATTGAATGTTCTTCTTATGAACTCCAATATCTTATTGCAATAAATTAGAGCAAATTGAGAAAGAGAAAGAAGATGAAGAGCAAGTAGAAGAAGAGCAAGAGAAAGTAGATGAAAAACATCTAGAAGAAGACCAAGAGGAAGTAAGTGTAGATCAAGTAGAAGAGGAGCAAAATGAGGAGGAACAAGTTAAAGAAGAGCACAAGGAAGATACTGATAAGGAATAGAGTGTAGAGATTCACTTTTAGAACAAGAAACCCAAGAGAAACCAGAAGCAAAAGCAAATTGTTGATGAGAAAAGAAGAAGAAACTAATAGTGAAGAGAATATAGATGAAGCGATTCAAACAAAAGGAAAAAAGAGAAAACAGAAGGGAAAGCAACAAGAGTGAGGCAAGAAAATTTTTAGACCAAAGGTGCTAGAAGGCACACTTTCAAAAGGAGAGACCAAAGAGACAGCGAAAACCAACCCAAAAAACATATGCAAAAAATATCAGGAAGAAACCTGAGAAGAAGAACAAAGTACAACCTCAAACTTCAATCTAAGAATATGCAAAATGATGACAGACACTGCTCCAAGCTTTAGCTTGAACATTTCTCAAACTCAATCTCAACCAAAATCCCAATCCCAATCTCAGTCTCAATCTTGATTGTAGAATTACTTTATACAGTTTGTAAAGCTTCAAATTGAATATTTCTTTGTACTTAGTTTTCTACTTTATACAATTTATAATTTTTTTGTGCTCGTTGACAATCAACTACTTCTGGAATTTATAAAATTAACATGTTTTGTTCATTGTCTTGTTCTACTATCACTATCTATATTAGGAACTTTAGCAACTATTGAAAACTTTAACATCATGTATATTTATTTATCTACGTGGATCTATTATTAATAAATTTAAATTAAGATAGACAAAAATAAAGCACTATCTCTGTCTATCTGAGATAGAAAGTAGTAGAAGGTTATCTCTATCTATCTCAAATAGACAGTGATAGAGTGCTATCTCTATCTTAGATAGATGGTGATAGAGGGCTATTATTGATGAATCTGAATTAAGAGAGATAGAGATACTGTTTATCTCAGATAGACAGTGATAGACTTAAATGGTAAACACTAATATCAGTTTCTATAGTTTCTATATCGTTTGCACTCTATATTTGTTTAGTTGAGTAGATCTCAAAGAGATAGAGCACTATCTTTGTCTATTTTAGATAGACAGCAGATAGACAATGATAGAGGACTATCTCGATCTATCTCAGATAGCCAACGATAGACTTCAATGGTAAACACTAATATTTGTTTCTATAGTTTCTATATCGTTTGCACTCTATATTTGTTTAGTTGAGTAGATCTTAGAGAGATAGATCACTATCTCTGTCTATCTGAGTGTTATCTTTGTCTATCTGAGATAGACAGTGATAGAGTTTTATCACTGTCTATCACAGATAGACAGAGATAGAGTTTTTGAGATAGACAGAGATAGAATACTGTTTCTCTGTTTATCTCAGATAAAAAGTGATAGAGTTGTATTTGAGATAGACAAAGATAGAATACTACTTGTTTATCTGAATGGCTCTATTGTTGATCACTTTAAATTGAGATAGACAGAGATATAGCACTATCGCAGATAGATAGAGATAGAGCACTATCTCCGTCTATCTGTGATAGATAGTGGTAGACTTCAATGATGAACAATAATATCATATCAAAAAAAATTTTGTTAGTAGATAATTGTTTATCATACATACTTGTTTATGATAAACAATGATAATTTAACACCAATACATACTTGTTTATTTGAGTGGATCTATTATTGATAACTTTAAATTGAAATAGAAAAAGATAGAATACTATCTCTGTCTATCTGAGATAAACAATGATAGAGAGCTATCAGTATGTATTTTAGATAGACAGAGATAGATGACTATATTTGTCTATCTGAGATAGATAGTGATAGATGATTATCTCAAATAGACAGTGATAGAGGGTTGAGATGGACAGTGATAGATGATTGAGATAGACAACTCAAGAATAGAATAAATCGGAAAATATCATTAATAAACTCTAATATCAATTCATATGTCTATGCATGTATTACAATGAAAAAATAATGATAAATCATTTGATTAATTGGTTCAAGTTTGCAAGTCCTACTATTGTGGCCTTTACGATTACAACGAGTACATTTTGATGAACTTTTAAATCTACCTATAAATGGAATTCTTTGTTTTTTAGGTCTTCCAGCTTGACGTTTAACAATAAGAAGTAATATTTTCATGACATCATCTTCAGCTCTCCAATCCAAATGAACTCCAACAAGTCGAACAAAACCATTGTATGTTGCTGATAACATTCTTCTATAATAAAATTCAGCTACATAAGAAAAGGTATCTAAATTAAGCATTCAGAGAACGACAAATTCATGTGGACATGGAATTTCCTCAAAACCCCATACTCAACAACTACAAGATCCCAAGTATAGTTTCACAATGAACTGTTTATGTCCATCCACTATCTTGTATTCAGTGTTGCTTATAGGATCAAACTAATAGATAAATACGAGAAAGTAATCAGTATCAACAAATAGAATACTCTCATTGTCTATTTGAGATAAACAAAGATAGAGTTCTATCACTGTCTATCACATATAGAAAAAAAGAGCACTATCAGTGTCTATTTGAGATAGACAATAAGAAAAAGACAGAATTCTTACCAAGAAATTTCTTGACTTTTCATTTTCTCCTTGTAATATGTTCTCAACCGAAGAAGTCAAAAGATTTTTCATTGCAAAAGCAGCTTTAATTTGATCATAAAACCCGCAATATATCTCTAATTGAACTTAGCATGCTAGTCAAGGGTAATTATCTAGCATATTTAAAAACTAAGTTTATACTTTCTGCTACAGTCGATGTCATCATTCCATACCTTCTTCTTCATGAATATGCTTGATATCACTTCTTAAACACAACACTATTAAGATAACTTCTAATATTTGAACAGATTGACTCTATGGATCTCATGTGGTACTCAAAGTCAGCACTAGTGTAGGAATTAGCACAACTAAAGAAATAATTATCAAGCAATGGATCCTTAAAATAAAGTTTCAAGTTTCTTAAGAGATGTTGTATGCACGCACAGTACGCAACATTAGCAAACACTCTTAAAACTCCTTTAGGAATGCTAAGATGCCTATCAGAAATAATGACTAGATTATTTCGTTCCCCAAAATTACTTCGTAAGTTTTCAAAAAACCATGTTCATGATGCGCCATTTCACAATCTACGATACCAAATGCAAGGGAAAAGATTTGATTATTACCATCTACTGATGAAGCTGCTAATAGTATGCCACTTCAAAAATGCACCATCAATAGGTATGATAGGTCTATAACACTTCCACCCCTCGATTGATGCACCAAAAGCATGAAACAAAACTTAAAATGACCACTATTATCCATTTCTAAAGTGGTGTAGGTACCTGTAAAAATACATAAAAACATTTCTATTAGCGTAAATAGTAACAAAACTATATAGATAGATGGTGATAAATGTCTATCTAAAATAAACATAAACATCTATCACCATCAATCTAAGATCGACATTGATAGATAACTATCATTGTCTATCATAAATTTGCTTAGCAAAATGGATCATACCTGGATTCATTTCATTCAACTTTTTAGAAAATCTTGGAATCAAGGTGTATGATTCAACTGTATCTCCTTTTAACATCTTTACTATATGTTATTTTGCTCTCCAAGCTTTTTGATAACTTATATTAACTCCACGTTTTGTACGAGCCTTATGGATAATATCTCTAGGAATGGACCGATCAGTAGAAATGAACCTAAAATCATCTATCAAGCAATTGCCAATTACCGATGAAAGAATTTGCCTGTAACAACTCTGAGTTGTGTTCAATTGACAGTTATAATCAGAGATGTACTTACTGAGATGCCCTAACATACCATTTGCAGTCTTCTTGCAAACATTTGAACTCAACAGACTTCAAATTTGATCTTGTAGTCCTAAATTGAAAATTATTCTTCACTGCATTTATGTAAAAATACTTTGAAAGTACTTCTTTACTTTCAAATACACTTTTTACCTTCAAATCACCATAAAAAAAATATCTTTTATAACTTCATCACTTGAAGAAGAAGAAGAACCTAAATATAATATTCTATAACGATCTTCACCTACACTACTAATAGCAGTAGAAGACCCTTCCAAAGAACAAACACTTACATGAGCAACTAATGGATGTCTACTAATTGCATCTTTAACCAAAGTTAGATATCGAAACACATCTTTGTCATTTTTTATTGGAACCACAATTTGAATACTATTTTTACTGAAATCCAATAAAACTGACAAACCTACTAATGCATATATTAAACCAAATAAACCATTAAAGTCTATATAGTCATCTACCAAAATTTCACCAACCTCATAATTCTTATAGCATTATCACTAAGATTTTGTAAGAAACACATAATGAAAATATCTAATACTGATAGATAGAAATAGAGTTATATCTTTGTCTATAAGTGATAGACAAAAGTAGAACTCTATCAATGTCTATCAATAGACACTGATAGAGTTCTATCTCTATCTATCACTGATAGATAAACATAATGAAAGATAAAGATAGGCATATATCTTTGTCTATCTATCAGGGATAGACAAAGATAGACTCCTATCTCTATCTATCTGGGATAGTCAGAGATAGACATCTATCTCTATCTATATGTGATAGACAAAGATAAACTTCTATCTCTGTCTATCACCGATACACCTAATCACATTGATGAGTAATAGGCAACGATAAACGTATAGTTTTATCTCACTAATACAATACAATGAAAAGTAGTGAATTAGACAAAACAAGAAAAAAAGAAAGAGATGGAGATAGACAAAGATATGCATCTGTCTCTGTCTATCTATGATAGTCAGAGATAGTGTTTATCTCTATATATCAGTGACAGACAAAAATAAATTTCTATACCTATCTATCACTGATAGACAAATGTAGACTTTTATTTTTGTCTATTAGTGATATATAAAGATAGAATTCTATATCTGTCTATCAGTCCGTCTCTTTGGTAAACCTTTGAATTCGTCGACTAAATATAAAATGAAGATTTAGAGGTAACTTTGGGTTGAAGCAAGACAAAACAAATTGCAAACTATTGTTTGTTTGTTTCTATTTTTTACAAGTTTTTATAAACATATCATATGCCTATTAATTAAAATTTGATTTACTCATAGGATTCTGATGCTGATTGGAACGAGTTCATGTAAGCTACGTTATAGATATGCATATCTTCTTTCTTCTAACAGTTATATAAAAATGTGGATCGTGTCCAAAATTTTAAGAATTGGATGTTCCAACCATATTAGCTATTATAAGTCGAGTGAAGATCTTCTAGATAGACAAAGAGAGACAAATAATAATACAATACATCATCAAAATTATGCAGTTTTGGTAATATATTTTATGATTTTATAAGAAACAATCAATTTTGTTGCCTGGGAATTATGAAGAAGATTTTGAAAATGATCAATAAAGACATCACCATCGTATATTTGGAAGACATTACTAGTTAACAAAATGTGAATAAGAAGAAGGAAATGAAAAAGAAACAGTCACAAAATCCAAAAGAAAAAAAAAAACAACTAAGAAAGTGATACGTAGAAGAAGGAGAAGAAAAAGGAGGAAAAGAAGAACTCTACAAAAAAAATCTACGAACAAGGATGAAAACCTTTTAAGAAGAAGAAGAAAAATGATGAAATCGATCAATGAAGAAGAAGAAATCGGTGAGGAATTGAAGAAGAAGAAGGGAAAATTACAGAAAAAAATCACGAGGTATATTTGAAATTTTATAAAAATTTCCGTTGATATTATTTTTTACTATAGGATGAAAATAGTTTGTATTTTTTCCATTTTTGATAATTTCCCTTGAAATTAAGATAGATTCCTTTCATACTCATTAGTTTCTCGAATTGTTTGCTACATCATACCGTTTCAAAGTTAATTTAAACAGACTTTCTAAAAAAGAAACAACTGAGGATAATCTAATAGGGATTTCATGAGGCCATTTTACATTTTATTGATAATATTAATAATATTTCTAAAAAGAAGTAGAAACATAATTCAGCCTTTTTTTTTTCCTCCTTTTAAAAGCATAATTCAATGTTGAAATTTAATTTGTTTATGATTATTCTGACAATTAAATAGTCAACAGTCACACTCACAATGCTCATAACACAAAAATTCTATATATTTATATTTGAATAAAATTGTAAATATTATATTTTAGGTCCTGGTTAGTAATAGTTTAGTTTTTGATTTTTTGTTTTTTGTTTTTGAAAATTAAGTCTATAGATCTTCCACTTTTAAATTCTTCCTTTGTTATCTACTTGTTACTAATGGTTTAAAAAATCAAACCAAAATTTGAAAACTTAAAAAAATAGCTTTTAAAAATTTGTTTTTGTTTTTGGAATTTGACTAAAAATTCAATCATTATATTCAAGAAACATGCAAATCATTATAAGAAATTGAGAGAAAATAAGTTTAATTTTCAAAAATAAAAAATAAAAAACAAAATAGTTATTAAATAGATCTTAATTATTCCATTTTTAGATATTTATTTTTTCTTCAAATTTACATAAACATTATTTTAGTGCTGGTCAATTGTCATTTATTATATCTTAATGAAAAATTTGTTAGGTTTGAAAATCTATTACTAATCACTCATTATAAGTTTTACTTTTTACTTTTATTTTTAATATAACAAATGAGGTGGGAAGATTTAAACTTTGTTCTAATAGAAAGTAATATATGCTAATTACTTTGACGTTACATTTTACAATAACCTTCAACTAAAAGCTTATAAATAAAAAATCAAACTGTTCTGTTAGCATTTTAATTAAATTTATCTAATTACCGACAATATAATATTCACAAGTTTCGAAATTTAGGTAGAATATAAACACAAAAGCTTATAAATCAAAATAGGATGTAAGCAAGTTTTAGAATATATGCATGACTAGTTATATAAAATAATTTCTTTTTAAAAAAAGTTACATACAATAATTCACTTCTTACCTTGTGTGTGTTTATTAACATATATAGCCAATAATTCATAATTTTCAACTTTTAATTTTGCTTTCAACCGAATTATTTATGTTCAAACTAAAATTATATCTTTAGTTGTGCACTTCAATTCGAATGTTATAATATGGGGTGGAGCTTCATCTCTCTCGATTAGTTTAAGTCAAATATTGTTATATGAATAATAAGATGATAAAAAAATTAGAAAATATAGAACTTGGTATACCGAAGAGAATCTAAATCCAACGACTTCATATTGTTTCCTTAAGACAATTTTACTTACTCTAGTGTCTGAGTTTCTTGAGTAATTATCTCTCATGATAGAACAGATTAACTTTCTTATGGAAGTAGCACATCGTCCACAAGATCCAACGAACTACCCTTTGTGGAAATAAACCGAACTTGCATAAAATTATAAAAAGGGAGAAAAGTTTTATGTTTATGAAAAAGTTGGATGCAATTCGAAGAAGAGACATATATTTATAGACTATTCGTGGCCGTCCGAATAGTCATAACTCTTCTTCAAGTTGGTTAATTACGAAAAAATATGTTTATTCATGAAATAATACATCTCAACATGAAAGATCACATACCATTATTATTCCAACGAAACGTCGATATCTCTTTTATATGGCAGGAGGTTGTTTCATCCCCACGAGTGTGGGGAGAGGGGGACGGACTAGAGAGGGAGTACCAATGTCTCTATTCGCTTTTTATTTGATCTCTACATGTGATGGAGCTTATTCTTCACCTTGTACACTCAGTAAAGTCGTTGAGACTGCTCCATATACCCATTCCTCTAGGTCAAGATCAACACGATTTAATTGAGTTGTTGGTAGTCGACGATTCTGTTGAAAGAAGAACACAACTAATTAGATGAATAATCATGAAGGGCTAAACCTCTCAATGAACGGAACTTGGTAGTGAAAGTAATAATACACTGCCTTGATTAAGCAGTTCTCTTACATTTAAATTTGTGACTAGAGGACAATTCACGTTGTTGGGTGTGGCCATTTTTATTGCCTAGTTTTAGATATGTTTTATGTCGAGTTGTTCATGTTTTTACTTGCTTAATTTTGTCACCTAAATTCATGTCTTATTATGGTTACTGTAAAAATAGCGACTCAAATACCATTTCAACTAGTTTAGTTTACATAACAAACTTTATCTTGTAATGGTTAGATGGTATGTGTTATAAATACCACTTATCAGAACAAAAAAAAGAGTATTAAAAGTTTTATTGTTCTGTAAACAACATACATTGTAAGCAAACAATCTTCAAGTGAGAAAGAAAAGAACCTTCCTGTGGACGTAGGCTTATTGGCCGAACCACGTAACTCTGTGTGTTCCTTCTTCTTCCCTTTATCTTCTTCTTAAATCTTCATTTGTTTCTTTGCAAATCAACGAGAACACGATCTTATAATCAAATCATAACGTTTTCAGAGTATCGAGTTGCATCAAGTCACGAATTTCTCTCATCGAGTCGAGAATTTCATTCATCGAGTTGCATCGAGTAAAGATTAATACTCATCGAGTAGGATTGTGTAAAGATTAATACTCGTCGAGTTCCATCGAAGAAAGAACATAAAATCATCGAGGAAAAAAGAAAAAAATCATTGAGTAATGAGCAGAACTCATCGAGTAACGGGTATATACACATCGAGGAATTAACAGTGCTTATCGAATAAGAGAGAAAAACATAGAGAGTTTTATCCGAAGAAACAGAGCTTTTCTCAAGCATTCTTCACCAACTGAAGATTAATCTTGATTAATTAAACCTACACAAGATAGTATAACCCAATCGTTACTTTGGATTTTTGTAAATTTATTTGTCAGTTCACCGAGTTAGTTTTCATATTTCATTTTCTATTTTAAGAATTAAGTTTAGAAACACTTTGTTTGTCTATCCATTTTTAAAACACATTTTCAAAATATAAGGCACTTTAAACTCTAGCGAAAAGGAGTCATTTCTAATACTTGTTGTGTTTCTTGAATTTGGATATAGATTCACCATATTTTAAGAAAGAAGACAAACCTAAGAAATGCTAAAATTAAAAGTTTAGTCCTTTTTAGAATTTTAAAAAGTATTGAATAGATTCTTAAATTTTAGTTTTATCTCTAACGGGTTCATGAACTTTAAAAATAAACAATAAATCTCCACCAAATTTTTGTTTAATATGTCTATGTCATATTAACTATTTTTTAACAAATCCATCAAACATAAGTTAATTGACATCTAGATAAGAAAAAAAAAAAAGAGCAATGAGGAATTATTAGGTCATAGATTGAAATAGATAGAAGTGAGAGAAAATAGAAGAGGGAAATGATGAAATATAAATAAAGGGTTTCATCCATATGCGATTGTTAATATGTTTTTTAATTTTTTTGAAGTTAAAGGTATTAATGCAACTTTTGAAAGTATATTTCAAACTATAAGCAATTTTCATCAATTTACTAATGATAGAAATATTTCTATTTTTCTAAAAAAAATAAAGTTAAGATATTAATGAAATTTTTAAAAGTTCAAAAAATATTTTAAAACAAAGTACTAGTCCTAATAAGTAGGAGTTTTAAAAAAACTCGATAGTCCAAACAATCTGACAACTTAACCCAAACTATAAGGGTTGGGTTGAGTTAGTTTTGTTCTTGGATTGAGTTGAATTGAACTTGTAAAAATTCGGTTTGATCCAATCCAGCCCGAACGTACATGCATACATNTATATATATATCTTTGTTTATAGGTTGACTACTTTGGGTTAATAAATTTATGAATTTTTAATATTTTTCTTTTAAAATTGTTATGATATTTGTATTTGTTTAAACTTTGAAATAAATATCATAGATATTTGGTTTTTAACATTTGAATTATATGAGATTTTAGTTATTAGTCATGTGTTGTAGATAATTTTATGTACTTTAAATTAATGAGAAAAAAATAAGTTATAATCCGACAACCCATAATTGGGTTGGAGATTGTGTTCGGATCTTTTGGATTGCCAATCCAAGCAGCTTGAGTTTTAGAGTTTGTCCAAAAAACACTATCAATCCAACCAAACCCAGGTACACTCTTACTAAGAAAAGTATTTTGAACATTCTTAAAATCTAAGGATATTAATGTAAAATTTGAAAGTTTATAAATATTTTAAAACAAAATACAACCTTCAGGAATATTTTTTTTATAATTTAGTACAAAAAACAATAACAATGAAACTATAAAACACGTATTTGTACTCATTTCTTTGAGGTCGAAGATTCTTCTTATTATTTACTAAAAAAACAACAACAATTATAACTGTTAACAAATATATGGATCATTTGACGGAAAAAAAACGAAAAAAGGAAAAAACAAAAACTTGAGTTGGCCAGTTAGGTATGGAGACAACAAAAGCTAGAACCAGAAGATGAAAAATATATAATTTTTTTCATTTTTTTTCAATAATTAGTTTAAATTAATTAATTAATTATTTTTTTCAATCTAAAGCTCTTGCACCTGCACCAACTTAATTTCAGTCTCAAACATAGGGAAGGGAAGAGAGAGAAGAAGAAAAAAGAGAAGAGAAGAGAAGAGAAGGGAAGAGAGAGAAGAGAGAGAGCTCAGCATCTTGAGAGGTGGGGGTCCAAAATACAAACCCTAAAGAGAAGGTGAACTTTTTTGAGAACATTTTTCGCTTTGATTTCATTCCCTTTTCGCGTTACGCTTCGAAGATCTTCGTTCTTCACTCAATCGCCACACAAAGGTTTGTTTCTCTATCTCTCCCCTTTATGTTTTGTTGAACACAAGAATTGTTTCCCATTTTTCCCGCTTGCATTTTATCGAATTCGTTCTGATTTTATGCCATTTCTTCGCCAGTTTTCTCGTCTACCTTTCAAATCTCGGGTTTGTTTGTTTCTTTGTCTTCTCGATTTGTTCTCATCACTGAAATTGTTTTTCCAATTCGATTGAATTTTTAATGCAACCTTTGGGTTTCTTTGTTTTGGTTGCTGAGAAAATGTAGGAGGGAATTGAAGGGGAGGAATTTACATATTTTTCTTTTTGTTAGTTGGTGACTTGGAGCCTTAAAAATCCTATTCTCCAGAATGACCCGATGTTTCTATTTAGTTGAGGAGATAATGGTCGATATCAATCTTCTCTCCCTAGTTTTGTAGTTAAATAGGTAAGGGTATATGTTTTTTTTAAAAAAAAACCTAGGGCAGGTATGGTGTTGTGTAAGATTTCGATTTTTATTTTATTCTTTTTGATTGAATTGGGTTCCCTTTGTTTTCTTTACACATTAGCTACTCCCACTTCTTCATAAATTGTGAAGTTTTGGTGTTCAGTTCTCTGAGTATTTGATGTTTTTTTGGCTGATCTGCTATTGAATGTCTCTGTTTTTCAGTGCCACTTTGTGGCATAGTTCATGGTTTCGGAGCAACATTAACGTGCACATGGCAAAATGTAGATGAAAGCAATACGTTATTTTAGCATAGGTGCAAAGGGTTTTAATTATAGTTACAGATGTTTATTGGACTGCCCTTTATTACTGCCTCTTAACCTTAATCCATTGACCATGTCGATTTATTTCTGACTTATTTCTTATCATGTTACAGAAAAAGGAATTTTTCATATTACTTACTATGGCAAATTCTAAAGGGTCATCCAACATTAGAAGTTTTATGAGTTCTGGGAAACATGCACTACTCCCTCCTAAAAGTCCCTTTCCTAGTGTTTCTCCATCATATACGGAATATGTTCCTAATACTGTAATTGGAGCAAAAGCTGTTCAGAGACCAAGAGATGGTAACAGCTACCATCAAAGAACTTCTTCCGAAAGTAATTTAATAGAGGAGCAGCCTTCTTGGCTTGATGATCTTCTTAATGAGCCAGAGACCCCTGTTCGCAGAGTTGGTCATCGACGTTCGTCGAGTGACTCCTTTGCATATACAGATGCTGCTAACGTTAATTTTGATAGTATCATGCAAGAGGAATTTAGATATGCGAATGCAATTCCTGGACACTCTTGGTTATATCAAGAATTTGATCATCAGAGAGATGCAAGGCATGCTTCACTCTATACTGAACCGAATGTAACAAAACAGAAAAATAGGGTGTGGGAGTCATCTTTATCTACCATGAATAATCCCATTGCTCTTCATTCTCCTAGGGAGAACATTGGTATTCATACCTCAGGACCATTAAGCACTCCGCAGGAAGCAGATGGTTTGCCTTCTACAGCAAGTGAGAAACAGGATCCAAATGAGTCTGGTTCACACGATCCAAAAGTCTCTTCTGACAGGAAAGATGCTTCTCTTGGAAAATCATCCGTGTCTGATACAGAAAATAAACGTGCCAAACAGTATGTATATGATGTTTTACTTTATTTTAGCATCTGTGATTCTGTATATACACGCTGGACTGAATCTTGGCTAACATCTAGACCTACAGTGCTTGTTTTAATTGAATATGCGCAGCTTTATTTTTTTCTCCCTATTTTTTTCCTGCTTATCACTTATAGCTGTATTTAAAATTCTTTTAGGTTTTTATAATTCATTGAAGATTTTTATATATGCCGTGAAGTGTTTAAAAAGCCCATGTATTATTAGGCATTATTTTATCTGCTATTTTATGACTTTATTTATTTACTATTTTCTTTTATGTTACACATTCTTTTACTTTTTAATGGTATCCTATATCAAATCTCCATACCTAGTATTCTCTTTCTATCTTCAAACACTTATCATCACTTATAATCTTTCAACCTGGTATAGGAGTAAACGACTTTATTGAGTTGTATTTCTACAATAATGCATTAAGAATAAATTGTTTTGGAACATTCCTATATTTTTTCCTCAAAAACTATTTGATATAATTTTTACATAGAATTGTCGTAATTTCTCCTGTCAACAAGAGAATAGCTACTACAGAGCTCAAATTCGAGTAGCATGGCTTAAATTCTGGTTTTCAAGTTTTCAAGTCAAACTTGCCAAAAATTTAACAGTTAAATGTTTTATGATATTGTATTAGAGTCAAACTATGCCCCCAAATAGTTGAAAATAGGGAAATTTATCAGTTTTCTTGGTACCAAAATGTTGTAGGGTCAAGTGGATTGTCTAGGTAGATTAGTCGAGGCGTACGCAAGTTGGCCTATACATTGATGGATATAAAAAAATGAAAAAGAATCCTAACTTTCCTTGGCATCCAAATGTTGTAGGAGTCAGACAGGTTGCCTCGTGAGATTAGTCGAGGTGCGTAAACTAGCTTAGACACTCACAAATATAAAAAGGAAGAAAGAAACTGCCGACCTTTCATTCTTTCATTTTAATGAACAATAAGAAATACAAAGGGAGATGACACCTCCTAACTCTTGTGGCGGAACCATAAGATGGAAAATAAGGAGACACCTCCTTGAATAACTCGATGGTGTCCTAGTTTGTGCTCTATGAATGAAATGTTATGTTGCTATTTGGTCATTCTCCATCTAATTCAGTGTTGGATGCCACAGTAGAGATCATTGAATTCTCTACATTGGTCACTTGTAAAACTTTTTGGCCACAAAAAACTTAAATATGCAATATCATTTGAGTTTGTAGACCATGAAATGTTGCAAGGTCCTGATTACTATCTTAAATGTGTTTGCAATTGGTTCATATTTTATTTTTACTTATGATGATATGACAACAATGATGCTCACAGTGCAGGACATTTTCTTCTCATGCTGATTATCCCCCTCTTGCTCTTCACAAAATACAAGTTTTGTGCTTTTCGTGTCTCGTTATTTATTATGCTATATACTGTTTCACTGGGTGTTATTCAATGATTTGTGAATGTTTCTTTTTTTTTTTTTTAATATTTATTTTATATTTTTGTTTTCATTAATCTGACATAGCATGACATTAAGATGGTTTTATTAATACTTGATAATGCCGTTCCTTTATTTAAGAGCGGATAACCGTGATCCTGTTAAGTGCATTTGCAACTTGCATGGTTTAATTTAAAATTCAAATGATACAGGCAATTTGCTCAGCGTTCAAGGGTCCGGAAACTTCAATATATAGCTGAGCTTGAAAGGAAAGTACAAGCTTTGCAGGTCAGTATTGTATGCTGAAATTATGAATTAGTAGGTTCATACAGTTGATGTAAAAGCTCAAATATCACCTCAATATTTATTATTCCATAGGCAGAGGGCTCTGAAGTCTCAGCTGAGCTCGAATTTCTCAACCAGCAAAATCTTATTCTTAGCATGGAAAACAAAGCCCTCAAGCAGCGGTTAGAGAATTTAGCTCAAGAGCAGCTAATTAAATACTGTAAGCCCTTATTTTCGAGATATCTCGCGTTCTCTGTATATTGATAGATACGTTGGTAGATAGGTAAGTTGGTAAGATTGATTTGAAATATAGGTAGATATTTTAATTTAGACATTTTTGGGTAAATTTTACTTGAATCATCAACTATGGTATTTATCTGCAAAAGGACTTCATGGTATTATTACGTAGAACTGACAGAATTATTGATGGGCTAGAAATAGATTAAGGGAGGGTATTCTTTCCTGGAAAATGATTAATGTAGCCGCTCTCTTTTAATGAGGAAACCGACTAAGGAATTTCATTTGACGAGAAATAGATAAGAAATCAACCCAAACCCCAAATAACCAAAACAAAAAACCCTCCTATGGGCTTTCTTTATAAAAAATAATAATTAATAATGTTAAATTAGACATTGGTCCCTATTTTATCCTTGTATATTACATTATTTCATTTTAGTTCTTGTACTTGATGAATGATGCAACACCATTAGTGAGCTAATACGGTGCTATGTGGATCTTTACGTCACTAAGAGATGGATATGAAAGGACCATTAGAAAATTTTGTTCTCAAGTATATAGTGCAAATTGAAACATATGATGGTGTAAGGGCTAAAATGGTACTACAACAAAAGTACAGAGACCCATTTAAAATATGTTTAAACATATCTTTTATCTTTCATATATATATATATATATATACACATTATTAGGTTTTCTGAAATTATACGTTTTTTGGAAAGTTTTTGAATTGTGTGCACAAACAAGTAATTAACTAATTTAAAAAAGGTTGAAGCTCTTGTGATCCAAACTTGATATATTTGCATGTGAATTCAGAACCGCCCTGATTTGTTGCGTGTAACTCCATTACAATCCATTATCTTCATTGATATTATTGATTAATATTTGTTTACTAGATTAACTAGTGATTTCTTAATAGTCTTCATCAACATTATATTTATCTTTTATTTAGTGTGCAACTTTATTTTTAATGTTTCTGAAGTTCATTTTTGGACCTCACACCACTTCAATGCCGATCATATTATTTGATTTGCCCTATTTACAAAATTCAGAACTCATTTTCTACTTGCTTTTTAAATGAATTTAGAAAAACAATTGAGTGGATATCCACATCCAATGTCTAATATTGAGGTTGAATACTATGATCCAAAAATTAATTTAGATATCGAAAAAATAATGTTGTCTAATATATATATATGTATATTTTGATGAAGATAACTAAAAAAATCACTAGTCGATTTAATGACCACATGTCAAAAAATAATACTAATAGTATGCCAAATGAATTGTTATTAGAGTTGCTCGCATTAAGTATGAAATCATGCTGGTAGAAGAAGTCATTGATTCTGGACAGTGAGCTCCCCCTTTTTTTTCTCCCCCTCCTTTCAAAATTAGGAAATAGTGAGTAAATTAGTTTTACCTGTTCGTACTGGAAAATTAGTACATTTTTGGATCACACCACTCCCAATAGCTCCCCGTGCCATGATAGCAAAAAATGTAGGAAACCTGATCTTAAAAGGAGGATACTGGGGCTTGGGTATGATGCCAAAAGTTTGCACATAAACCATTGCCAAGTTTTGATACACGGAGCTCGTCCCAAAGCTTCATGCTAACAATGGCTAGAAGCTTTGAATTTTGATGGTTACAGATCAGACAACCACCCTTCTCATGGCAGATACTGGTAACTTCAGACACTAAGAGTCTCTCTGAGCCCATTTGATAACATTATTTCTGTAGTTTAGGTTCGGCTGTTTATTTTGGTTGCGTTAAACTGTGGCTGGTCATTACTGCGGTGGATTCATCTGTCTGAGTACTTAACAGAAGTTTTGTTAAAGGTTATTTTGCTATCCCTTTAGTTTTGTACTTTTTAGGACAACGTGGCAGCTTCTATTCATTTGGTCACTCTAGCCCGAAACTTTTGTTGATGCTAATTACTGTTGGGAAGGGATTCTCCATACAGTGACGTACCCTCCACTCATGATCTCATCACTTTGACGTTGACATTTTAGCTTGGAATAAGTGCTTATGTTTGTTTTCTTAAATGGGGTGTGTGGTTTCTCATATTGAGAAGACCACCGTGTTGACGACTCTAGTATTATTTTCCCTTCTTTGTGGTGGCATCTTAACTTTTATTTTGCAGTTGATTTTGTACCGACCTTTTTAGGTTTTGTTGAGTGTTCTGAACTTTATTGTGCATATATTTTGTGAAACCTTTATTTATTTATTTATTTATTTTTTTTGTGATTGTGCTGTTTGGTGAGGGTGCTAAGGTAATGCTAACCTAGTTGGGTAAAATATATATGCACAAGTATTAACATTAGAGAGAGGAGTTGCTACTTTGTAGACAATTCCATGTTTTGATAGAATTCTTACCTGCCATACTCTTGAGTAGTACGATATTCCCCATTTTATTTCTACAAGAAAGCTAAGGGATGAAACTATATCCAGTGGAGCAGGAAGTACTGGAGAGGGAGATTGGAAGGTTAAGAAATGTGCATCAGCAGCAACATCATCAGCAGCAACAACCACAACAACTACGACCTTCTTCTAGTCATCGGCGTACGCCGAGCAAAGACCTCGATAATCAATTTGCTAACCTTTCTTTGAAGCAGAAGGATTCTGGTTCAAGTCGTGACCCGGTAACAGGTCCAGTGCGCAGTTAGGTGTCTGGTTTGGCTTCAAATGTGTTGTGCCTGGATGATTTTTGCCGAATTGGTGAACGTAAATGATCATCCCTTTGTGCAAGACGCTGCTGATCTCTTCCAGTTTCGGTACCGTTCCTGTCTGTCTCTTTCTCTCCTCTCTGCCCTTTTAATTCTTTGCCGCTGTTTCCTGCCTTTTCTGGAGTTAACATCTTCATATGAATTGAATGCACCTGGTGGTCATTGCCGTAGTATTGTTTGTTCTACATGGGTTGTGTGGCCTACCGGAGGTGGTATCTGTATGTACTGTATGTCTAATCAATTATAATTTACACCAGTTGTAAGCACCATTTTTTTTAGTTTCATCCAACAAAAAAAAAAAATGTTCCGCTCCCCACAGTGTGAACACCTTCTGTGTGCTGTTTGGAACAGACATTCAGTACCTGTAATGCATCATGGTGAGAAATAACTTATTGTGATTTCCAATGAAATCCCTGATTTACTAATGGAATGCTTGCCCACTGCCTAGCTCTTTCTCTCTCCATGCACTTGGACTTGTTTAAACTGCTTTTATGGTTGAGTTGATCTACATAATTAGATGTTCTTTTCCCAGTTGGGTCCACTCAGTGGTGTGGGGTAGTGTTATTTGGTTAATTACAAGTAGTCTGAATTGTTAAGACTATATATTTGGTTCTTTGGTTCGAACTGTAAGATGTTTAAGATCTAAGCTTTCAATTTTGTTGTTAAAGCCTTCAAAATAGATATAAGAGTTTAAACATAATTATTGTAGCGAACTCTTTCCCATACGATGTGTTTGGAAATTTATCCCATGGGAGTTGAGAATCCCCGATTACACCGAGATGATTTGTTTTCTGTATGTTTTGTAATGTTTAAATGGAAGAATGTATACCTTATTAAAATTTAAAGGTTGAACATTTTCATTATATTTCGAGTATAGTTTTCTTAGGACACTTGTGGACTTGTTTTTATTAGGATATCTATGATTTCATTTATTAGAAATCACCCGTTTGAACATATATTTTTTGAAAAAAAACGTTCATTCTATTTGGTGGAAAAATTCAGGGGAATCTGTTGGAAAATGGATCCACGAGAATTTACACCGTGGAAATTAAATGGAGAATTTTGGGAAGAAATGAGTATACTATTTCCTAAACTCACCCCACTCCATAAAACCTAAGTTGATATCAATGAAAAATTCGAGAAAAATTGAAGGAAATTGTTATAATTAGTTAATGAAATCTTGATTGTGGTTTGATTAGAATATAATTGATCAATTTTAATCACAGTTTTTATAAATATAACATTTAGATGTCTATTGTAAATATTAGTATAAATATTGATCTGATAGCATCAATTTAAAAAAAATAAAAAATAATTATAAAATAGTATAAAGTTTAGGAATATTTTGAGGTGAAATGATGTGAAAGTTATGAAAGTTTTGGATGGTTAAAGAAAAAAAAACTCACACTAATTTAATTTTGATGTAAAATGATGTGAAAATTCAATGAAAAAAGTTTTAATGAGGTTAACAAAATAAATATATGTATTTTTTGTGGTTTTTTCAAATTTATTTTTTTTTTAGAAATGAAAGTTTTGGGTAAAAAATAAATCTAAAATTTGATAAAATTTGGAAATTAGAAAAAGTCACACATAAAAAAGGCATATCCCTTTGTTGAAAATGATATTAGTGTGTGAAACTATATAATTGTATATAATCAAGACTATGAAATTGAAAAACTGGAACTAAGCGGACATAGTTAATTAAAAAAATCGAATTTTTTTTAAATGTCTAGTTTTTTTTTGAAATTTTCTAATTATTTTCACTGTTCGACTCGAATAATTACAACTACTTAAAGAGAAAATAAAAGATAGGAATTTTATAAAATTTTAAAAGGAAAAAGACGTGATTGTCCATTCAAACACGATGGAGATGCTTCATATCCATGATTTTTCAAACATATCTCTACTCAATTTGAATAGTTGTAATTGAGAAATGACGTGAATGTTTCAAACATGGGCATCAAACTTAGAGAATGTCCACCATACCCACTTTTCCTTATCTCCTTATCCCCTCTAAAATATGGGTACCCCTTAGGGCCCAAACCCACAAGCAAATGTGGGGTATATGAGGAAACTTTCCATTGATAAAATAACCAATGTGGGATACCTTTTTTCCTTTTTTTATTTCCATTTAAAAAAAATTTCACTAACAATCCCTCACTTTAAAATTTAAAACAAAGGATTTTTTTTCCATAGAGTAATATCAGTTTGTACCATACTGTGCCTAAATAAAGATGTCTTATGACTTGAACCTTTACATAGTAAAGATGATCTAGAAATACTAGAGTAACTCTTGGTTTTGAACTCTATCTCTAATAATATCTCACACACAATATTATTAAGGTATAGTTCGAAAGCCCATGCTTTAAGACCTAGCACGTGTATCCTCGTTTAGTGAACACTTTAGAGAATTTGCCTAAAATTCCATAGGAAGCAGCTCCCACTTCCACATTCACATAGGTGAGTCTATCAAGAGTATTCCTGTAGCTAAGTACTCCACTTGACATCAAGTATAGATATCATTAAGAACTAAGTTCAACATTTCTTACGTTTTAGAATATCATGCTCAGACTCTAGGTCATAGGATTGGAACTCTGTGTTTGTTTCAGCATGATTCACTTCATATCACTTGTGATCAATTATTACCCATTGAACCTATTTTTTGGATCTCCAATCTATAGGTTGAGTTTTCCTCACACGTGATTTATCTTTCTATAAGTATGAGTCCTATTCTTTATGAGGTTTTGAAAACCTTCTCTTTGGCTAGTCCTTTTGTCAAAGGATCTGCCAAGTTTTCATCAGTTTGTATGTGATACACTCTAACTTCACCAGTAGTGAGGAACTCTGTAATGGTACTGTGCTTACGACGTATTTGTCATCTCTTTCCGTTATAATAACGGTTCTAAACTTTTGTGATTACTGCAGTACAATCGCAATGGATCAATATAGCTAGTATCGATTTTTCCATAGGGAATCTTTGGTAGCAAACTTCTAAGCCAGTCTGCTTATTCACTAGCTATTGTTAATGCTATCATTTCTGACTCCATCATAAGTTGGGCTAAAATAGTCTGTTTCTTGGACTTTCAAGAGACAACTCCACCCGCTATATTAAAAATATAGCCACCAGTAGCCTTTAAATCATCTGAGAGGGAGTTCCAGTCAGCATTGCTGAACCTTTCCAGGATAGTGGGAAACTTCTGATAATGTAATCCTAGGCTTTGTGTTTTCTTCAAGTACCTCATAACCCTTTCTTCAACATTCCAGTGCTCTATACTAGGTCTGCTTGTAAACCTACAAAGTAATCCTACAACATAAGCTATATCGGACTTAGTCCAACCAACAATATATTTGAGACTACCTATGATGCTCGCATACTCAGATTGATTAATATCGTCTCCAGTGTTCTTGAATAATTTAACACTAGGGTCATAAAGAGTACATGCTGGTTTACATTCAAAGTAATTATATTTCTTTAGAATCTTCTCTATGTAATGAGATTGATCTAAAGAAATTCCCTTTTCATACCTAGTTACTTTTGATGGTGTTGATATTCAACATGTAGAAGCAATTAGGATCTTAAACACTCTAATTTCATCAGTTTAAGCAAACAAGTAAGCATGTTCATTAAGAGAAATAGGGTTTCAGAAGTATACCTTTGTTGAACTCTTCAATCCTTCAAATTCTAGCTTGAATCTCCTCTCCAACAAGTTGTAGACCACTACTTGATCTTCCCTACTATTCTCTAGGACCTTAGATTGGATTGTGGGATCCAAAATGAGAATGAATTAAGGGAATTTTGAAGAGATCTTCTTTGAGTTTTTTTCTCAAATTAATGAACCCTTCTTCATTCCAATTTTCTAAAATTTAGCAATGAACCCATCAAATCTCAGTTGATTGAAAGCTATTTTTATTCAAAACCAGCATGTAAATCCGATTGCATAAAAAATTGACATCCATAAAAAAGCAATGAGGTGCTATCAAAGTGGAAGAGTTAGTGGAGAAAACTGGACAAATCCACTAACCCTTCAAAATTCATTTTTAAAAAATAATTTTCTTAAAATTTAAATAAAAATGATTTTTGAAGTTTGAATTTCTAAAAAAAACAAAAACTTAATTTTAAATAAAAATAATTCAATTAATTAATTTTAAATAAAAATAATTTTAATTATACAATTTAATTAATTAAATAATTTAATATCAAATATTAAATTATTACACCACCAATTCAAAATATTTAAATCATATTTAAGCATTTCATATTCTCCAATTTTATTTAATTCGATAATTAAATGTTTATTTATGTCACATATAATTAATAATTCCCTTAATCCGAATTTGAACGTTTCAAATTATCTCATCACACAATTCTAAAGTTTAGTCCGTTTGTGAACTAGTAGGGGATCTAATGGACTTACAAATCATGAGCTCCAACGATTCGAGATTAATTGGTTTAACACTTTAAACCGAATTAATCAACATTCGTTAACCACCGGGTCACTCCACTAAAGCCCAGTATTTGCACTCCCCTCACTAAAGATATATTTCTATCCACTTGATATAACCATTATCAGTAAGTCGGCCTTTTTCAGGTTATTTGTAATAACGGTTGGGTCAAAATCTATTTTACCTCCGAGATTACATTTGCTCCTTAAGTTCCATTGATCCTTTAATGAACAATTGGTTTGTGATCTAATCACCAAACCGAGTCCCTTTCGAGCCAATGAGAGGGTGGGACCCCTTGTTTAAGACTTGGAGTCAGTACTTTAGGGAACAACCACTCTGCTATCTGTAAAAGAGGGTAGGAATAAATTCCATCTTGCACCCTATGTCCCCAACTATCTACTCGGTTTTACCCTTGAAATGGAAGGCTTATTGAGTCGGCGCTGTTGAGCCAACTCTCACTTATACAAATATAAGGATAATCCGGAATAAACAAGAGTTCATAATTAGCTCATGATTAAGGTCAAGTTACCTAGGTCATCGCTTTGAAATAGTTAGTCTTCAACAGTAAACAACGTTATAAAATAAGACTGACTTATTTCTCGGTCCGACCTTGTACAAACTCTTTACATAGGACGCTTCCACTCGCATGTCTCTACTTGAACGATTCAGGATCACATCGTTTGTACTAAATACAAAGTGGACCATATCTGATAGTGTTTCCAGAATAAGGTACCAAACCTTATCTGTATACTATACACAGTCTTGGCTATCTACTCGAACTTGATCCATTCTTATATCTACACATAAGTCTAAGTACTCATGTAATGGCCACGGATCTTAGTTTATTGGATTTAGTTTTTACAAGTGCATTTCATATATTCAATTACAATTTTATTGAATAAACCTCAATAACTATTTTATTGCAAATAGAATATGTTTAATTTTACAAACTGCGAGTTTTAGAACATATAACTCAACAAACTCCGATTTGGACTAAAACTCCAATGGGTTTATATATATACAAATATATACAATGTTGAGTATGAGAGAATAAATACAAAAAATTAGGGCATCAGATACCCATTAATTCTCCCACTCGCCCTAGATTTATCTATCTTGTAGTCATAGTCCCACTAGGTGACCCTCAAACACTTTAGTCGAGAGGGCTTTTGTAAAGTGATCAGCTAAATTGTCTTCTGAGGCTATCTGCGTGATGATCACGTTTCATCAATGTACTATCTCCTTGATGAGATGGTACTTGCTCCCAATGTGCTTTTCGCACTTATGGCTTCTTGATTCTCTGGAATTTTCAACTGTTCCACTGTTATCACAAGAGAGGGTGATCAGTAGATGCATATTTGGAACCACTTTCAAATCGGTCAAGAACTTTCTAAGCCATACTACCTCCTTGGCTGCTTCACATGCACTTACGACTCTGCTTCCATGATGGAGTCAGCAATATAACTTTACTTTAAACTCCTTCATACTATAGCTCCTCCCTTTAGAGTGAATACTGATCCCGAAGTTGATTTCCTAGAATCCACATCGATCTGAAAATCAGAATTAGTGTATCCAGTAAGGATAAAATCCTTAATACCATACACGAACACATAGTCCTTTGTTTTTCAAAGATACTTGAGGATGTTCTTAACGGCAGTCCAATGATCATGTCTAGAATTGGACTGATATCTACTGACTATTCCAACCACACACATACATCAAACTTCCAACCACTGATGCATAGGGAATTTGTTTCATAAGCTCAACCTCTTGAAGTGTCTTAGGACATTGTTCCTTAGAAAAATGAATTCTATGCCTGAAAGGTAACATACCTCTCTTGGAATTTTACATTTTATATATAGACATCTTGTCTATATAAGATGCCTAAGATAATGCTAGTGTTATGTTCTTGCGATTTCGAACTATTTGGATTCCAAGAACATACTGTGCATATCTCAAATCCTTAATTTTGGATTTGCGAAGCTAGCCATCTCTTAACGTTAGCTAAGAATTCTACTTCATTTCCAATTAGTAGAATATCATTAACATAAAAGTGAGGATTGAGATGCTCATTTCAACCCATAAACGAATCTTTTAAACTTGAAAACCTTTTGCTCTTGACCCTGCTCTATAAACTCCTTTGGTTGAGACATATAGATACTTTCTTCAAAATAGCCATTCAGAAAGGTTATCTTGACATCCATTTGCCATATTTCATAATCATAAAAATCAACATTGGATAAGTGTATTCTAATAGACTTGATCATGATAACTGGAAAGAAGGTTTCTTCATAGTCCACCCCCTCTCTTGGGCAAACCCTTTTGTCACGAGTCTAGCTTTGTAGGTATGTACCTTACTTGGTCTTGTATTCTCTTGAAGATCCATTTGCAACCAATAGGTTTACCCCTTTCGATTGATCTACAAGTTCCCAGACTGAATTGAAGTACATAGACTCCATTTCGAGGTCCATGGCTTTTATTCCATTGGTCTCTATCCACATCTTCCATTGTCTGTTTAAAAGTCAATGGATCCTCTAAGCCATCATCAGGTATGACGACTTGAGTTTCTGTCAAACCCATGTAATGGTCAAGTTGTTAAACAAACCTCCCACTACATCGAGACACTTTTAACTCTTGAGAAGGATGTGAAGTACCAGTTTCATTAACAACTCTTGTTGAAGGACCAACTTGATCAACAACCCTAGTTGATTTGTCTGTAGCTTCTGTGGACATTTAATTTAATACTAGCTTACTGCGAGGTTGATGATTCTTTATGTGATCTTCCTCTAAGAAGGTTGCATTTTTTAATACTTTATCTTCCTGAGGATCATAGAATAAGCCACTTTTTGCCTCTTTGGGGTATCTTATAAATAGGCATACTTTTAATCAGTGTTACAGTTTCTTTGAGTTTTGTACTAACAGATGTGCTGGGCATCCCCAAATCCTGAATTTACGTACACTACCTTTACGTCCTCTCCATAACTCGTAAGGTATTTATGAAATAGTTTTTGAGGGAACCATGTTCAAAATATATACAACAGTCTCTACTGCATGTCCCCCAAAAGAATTAGGCATCTGAGCATAACTCATCATCGAACAAACCATGTCTAACAGGGTTCTATTTTTCCTTTCTGCTATCTCATTCTGTTGAGGTGCATTAGGTGCTGTGAGTTGAGACTAAATTCCGTATTCTATCAAATAGTCCTGGAATTTTAAGTTCATATACTCACCGCCTCGATTTGATTGAAGTGTTTTAATCTTTTTACCTAATGCCTTATATTTCTTGAACTTTTCAAGGGATTTAGACTTATGATGCATTAGGTAAATGTAGTCATATCTAGAATAATCATCGATAAAATGGATGAAATATTCATACCTTCCTCGAGCCTTAACATCCATTGAACCACAGAGATCTGGATGTACGAGCTTTAAGGGTTCTTTGGCTCTAAGACCTTTTCTTGTAAAAGATCTTTTGGTCATTTTACCCTCAAGAAGGACTCACATGGTGGAAGAGTGTTGTCTTCTAATTGATTTAGAAGTCCACTCTTAACCAATCTCTCAATCTTATTGAGATTAATGTGACCCAGTCTTAAGTGCCAAAGATAGTCTTTAGGAGAAATTTTTCGTTTCAGCTGTTTTAAACATCTTTATATTCAAAATTGTTTTAGCTCAGTTGGTTTTAACACATATAAGTTATTTTCCAGTTTTGCAGAACATATTTTAATACCTTTTGAAATAATGAACACTTCATTATATTCAAAAGAGACTTTGTACTTTTGTTCTAGAAAACATGAGATAGATATTAAGTTCTTCCTTATGGAAAGAATATAATAAACATTTTCAAGTAAAATGAATTTATCTTCAATAAATAACTTCATATCTCCCACTGCTTTAGCTGAGACAACTTCCACGGTCCCTACCTTAAAGGTTGTTTCGCTTTTAGTAAGCTGCCTCCAGAAACTAGTTTCTTAAGCAAAAGCGCAAATATAATTAGCGACACCTGAATCTAATATCCAGGTTAATTTATCATTTTCCACTAAACATGTCTCAATGACAAGTAAATCATATTTACTTTGTTTTGCTTTCTTAGTTTCCTCATCTATGACATTCGTTTTTATTACTTTTAACATATTTGGAACTTATTCATTAACAGAGGTTTTATCCTTGATGTCATGGTTATAAACATCTTCAAGAATATCGTTCCTAACAAATTGTTCAAACAATGTCTGTAACGAATCCATGATTTCTTTAGCAGAAACCATGTTCTTGAATTTCTTATCTAGTATCTCAGATATATTTGCTAAGATATGGATTGGGGCATTTCATTTACTTTAATCCATCTGTCATATGCATTCCAAACTCTTTGATTTGCAGATGAGCTGGGAGATGGAGGACATTCCTTTGTTAAAACAAATTTTTAATCAACATCTGTTAGTATTGTGTTTATATTTGATGTTGAAAAGTTAAGACCATTAAACTTGTCAGAAGTGAGTACTTTAAAAGAATTCGACATGCTAAAAATATAAACAAATTCTAATAAGTAAATTGCTTTTAAATCCAAACAAATTTTAGCAAAAGTAATAACGTACCCAAATTTCATTATTTATTTGCAATGACACTTTTGTGAGTCAGAATGGATGCTACCAAGGGGCAGTCAAATACTCCTTCACTGAAGCAAGACATTTCTTGACTATATACTAATTCTAGAATACCTCTTATTTCTATAGTCATCTAGTTACCTTTTTTAGTCAAGAACTTACTAACACTTAATAACTCTTGTAAGTGTAACCCTTCCATTTTCAGACCTCAAAGGTCGTCCCCAACGATGCTACCGAATTGGAAAGTTAAGGTTGAGAATAGCCTAAGAAATCATATCCATTTCTGGAGTTTGAGTTATTCTGAATCCCATGATACAACTCTCTGAGGGATAGCCACCATAAAAAAACTAGCCTATGTCGCTTAAAAATGACAAGCAGGTGTAACATAGGAATCTCATGGTCTAAACTAATGGAAAAGACCGCAGGATACATTGACACAGATCCTTCGCCCATTTACTACGAGCTACTTCTCCTATTCACCTTGCTATTGTCTCATACAAACACTTTCTGAATGGAGGTTACTCCTAGGGTGACACGAAGTCGAGCATGAATCTTACAGTGTGAACTCTTAGGGACGTGAGAGCTAAGAACAACATATCGTATATGTTATTAATCTCCCATTGAAATGTTCTATTTGTTTTGGGTAAATATTTATTTAGGTATATTCCGACTAATAAAACAACCTAAGTTTAGATGATTTTCCAAGTATAACGTTTATATTTGGTATTAACCTATAATATTTAGGTGATAAACCATTTTATTACCCCACATCGCTCACGCATGTTCATAAAATTGGATTAACAACGCTCAAGAACCGACTAAAATCCCTAGGTAGTAGGTGTTTTGTTAATCATCAACTTAAGTACCCCAGCCTTAGATAGGATTTTAGCCTGGGTAAGTTTGTGACCAAAGTTTTACAAGATAACGACCTATTTTAACTATTTAAAACAAGTTGTTATTTGTTAACACTAGGTGAACATGCATCTTATCTGTGTTATGGATTTTAAATGTCTAAACTATTTTTATAACAATTTATAAAATTGTAGACATGTTTTTCATCTGTAACAAACACTAACCATTTCAACATTTAATATAACTATTTATATTAAAAGTATAAAACCCTAAATCATGCATACTATATATTATAACAAATTATAACATACTTTCAATGTATGATACATGCTTCCTATGGTGGGATTTTACATGGAATACTATATGTAAGAGTATATTAGCATGCAGCGGAAGCAAGAAGAATCAATAAGCACTCTAATTCATTAATTTTGGCAGTAACTAAAGCATGCACATCTAACACAAGAGGGTTTGAAGCCATATCTTTGTAGAACTCCTTGAAGCCTTGATTCTTAGCTGTAATCTTCTCCGAAATTTGTTGTGAACCACCTCAAGATATTCCCCACTATACTTTTGAAGCTTTAGAATGAGTTGTGGGACTCAAAAACAGTTTGAACGAAACGAAACTTGGAGAGAAGTTCACTGCTACAACCCACTTGAAGAACAATTTCTTCGGCCTGATTTTTTCTGTAAAAACTCTTTTGATGCATGCCTCAATTCCACTCCTATCTTCTTTATTTATTGCAGGTCTTTCATGCAAAAAAGATGACCGCATGAGATGCAGCTTATGCTTGGAGTTATTGAAGCCAAATGAAAATGAGTTTTGTGTGAGCTAGTTGAAGGTTTAATGGAAAAATCCATATTTCCATTTTGTGTTGATTTTTCAATTTTTTTAATTTTTCATCAAATGATTTCAAAAATCAATTTGATTTTAAAAATTGAAAATATTATTAATTTTGTAAAATTAATTTCATAATTTAATTTTCTAATAAAATTAATAAATAATTATTTAAATAATTCTAATTAATTTTATATCAAATATTAAATTAATTTTACACAAATCCACTTTCATATATTTAAATCATATTTAAATATAAATTCTCCTATTCCATTTAATTTTAATTTGATCATTTTAAATTAACTTATCATGCTACTCTAAATCTAATCCATTTACGAGCTAGTAGGGGGACCTCGCGGACCTACAGATCATCGGCTCCAACGATCCGAGATTAATTGGTTAAACTCATTATACCGAATTAACCCCTATTTGTTAACTAAGGGTTACTCCACTAAAGCCCATAGTTGAAATCCCCTCACTGTAGATATATTATGTCCACTTGATATAATCATGATTAGTAAGTCGATCATTCACAGGTCGTTCGTAATCACAGTTGGGTCAAGATCATCGTTTTACCCCTGTGAATACATCTCATTCCTTAAGTTCCACTGACCCTCTAATGAACAATTTGATTCATAATACCTATGAATCAAGTCCTTTCTCTATCATGAGAAGGTAGGGCCCCGATTGTTCAAGACCTAGAATTAGTACTTAAGAGAACAACATATCTGCTAACCCTAAATCGGTTAGGAGTGAATTCCATCTTGCAGGGCTATGTCCTTAGCTATTCATTCGGTCTTATCCCCAAAATGGAAGGCTTATTGAGTAGTGCTATTGGACTACTCTCACCCATGCAGATCAAAGGATAATCCCGAACAAATAAGAGTTCATAGCTAGCTCAGGATTAAGATTGAGTTATCCTAGGTTACTTAAAATGAAATAGTCGGTTTTAACAGTAAATGATCGTTATAAAGAAAAGTGACTATTTTGTGGTCCAGTCTATATGCAAAATCATTGCATAGGATGCCCCTACTCACATGTCTCTACATGAATGATCTGTGGTTCACATCATTTGTATTACATACAAAATGGGCCGCATCCAATTGTATTACCAAGATGAGATACCAAATTTCATCCATATACTTATTAGACCATTTAGGCTATAAACTATTTAACTTGATCCTGTTTATGTCACCACATAAAGTTAAAGTATTCACACTATAGCCATGGATATGTTTATTGGGTTTTCATAATTGAATGAAAAATCAACAACTTTATTGAATAAATTACTCAATAATATTTTACTGATAAATAGAATGTTTAACACGAACTGCGAGTTCTAGGACATTCCTAATAATCTCCCACTTGGACTAAAACTCTAGTGAGAACAAATATATACAATACAATGTTGAGAAACATAAAGGGAAAATACAATAAACTAGGGCATTTTAATACCACAGATATTCTCCCACTTTCCCTAGATTACATCACTCAGAGTCCTAGTCTAATCAGGTAGCCTTCAAACACTTTAGCCGAGAGGGCCCTTGTAAATGGATTAGCAAGATTGTCTTCAGAGGCTATCTTTGTGATGATCACATCTCCTTGGTGTACGATCTCTCTGATGAGATGGTACTTTCTCTCAATATGTTTTCCACGTTTGTGACTCCTTAGTTCTTTCGAGTTGGCAACAACACCACTATTGTCACAATACAGTGTGATAGGTAGGTGCATATCTGGAACTACTTCCAAATTAACCAAGAGTTTGTGTAGCCATACTGCTTCTTTAGCAGCTTCACATGCGACGACGTATTCTGCTTCCATTGTGGAGTCAGTGATACAACTTTACTTAATGCTTCTCCAAAATATAACTCCTCCATGGAGAGTGAAAACTGATCCTGAAGTAGATTTCCTAGGACCTATGTCAATATGGAAATCAGAATCAGTGTATCTTGTGAGGATCAATTCCTTAGGTCCATACACAAGCATATAGTCCTTCGTTCTCCTTAGATACTTGAGGACATTTTTTACAACAATCCAATGACTGTGTCCTGGATTGGATTGGAACCTGCTGATGATTCCAACTGCAAAACATATGTCAGGGTGTGTACATAACATTGCGTACATCGAACTCCCAACTGCAGATGCGTATGGAATTCTTATAATTTCCTCAACATATTAAGGTGTCTTAGGAAACTTTTCCTTTGACAAATGAACTCCATGTCTAAAAGGTAACATACCTCTTTTGAAATTTTGCATATTATATTTTGACAACATCTTGTCAATATAAGATGCCTGAGATAGTGCTAAAGTTCTATTCTTTCGATTCCAAGATATCTGTATTCCTAGAATGTACTGAGCATCACCCAAATCTTTCATTTGGAATTGTGTTGCTAACCATCTCTTTACGTCAGCGAGGAAGCTTGTCTCATTCCCAATAAGCAAGATATCATCAACATAAAGAACTAAGAATGCTAGAGTCTTGTTGGTTATCTTCTTGTATATACAAGGTTCGTCAACATTCTGTTCAAAGCCATAAGATTTGATTGCAGTATCAAACCTTATATTCCAGGACCTTGATGCTTGTTTCAATCCATAAATGGATCATTTAAGTTTACAAACTTTCTTATCCTATCCTTTTCTGATGAATCCGTCTGGTTGAGACATAAAAATACTTTCATCAAGATAGCGGTTTAGAAAAACTGTATTGACATCCATTTCCCATATTTCATAGTCATAATATGTGGCAATGGAAAGAAGTATTCTAATTGACTTTATCATGCAATAGGAGAAAAAGTTTCTTCATAATCAACCTCTTTTCTTTGGGTAAAACCTTTTGCCACAAGTCTGGCTTTATATGTTTGCACCTTGCCAATTTGGTCTCGTTTTCTCTTGTAGATCCATTTGCAACCTATAGGTGTAACCTCATGTGGTTGATCTACAAGTTCCCAGACAGAGTTGAAGTGCATAGACTCCATTTCAACGTCTATGGCTTTTATCCACTGTTCCCTGTTAACATCTTCCATTGCATTTTTAAAGGTTAATGGATCCTCTAAACCATCATCCTGTATGATATTTTGAGTTTCTGTTAAACCCATATAACGTTTAGGTTGTTGAATAACCCTCCCACTACGTCGAGGCATCCTTAACTCTTGGGATGGATGTAATGGGACAACAACAGTTGTCGATGGACTAGCTTGATCAACATCTCTTGTTGATATTTCTATAGTATCTTTGGTCATTTCTTGTAATATTAGTTTATTGCGAGGTAGATGATTTTTATATGATCTTCTTCCAAGAATATAGCATTTTTCGATACAAATAATTTATCTTCTTCCTGATTGTAGAACAATCCTCCTTTTGTTTCTTTAGGATATCCTACAAAAAGGCATAATTTCAAGCATATTTCCAAGTTCTTAGAATTTTGTACCAACACATGTGCTGGAAAACCCCAGATATGGAAATGACGTAAACTAGTTTTACGCCTTTTCCATAATTCATACGGTGTTTCTGAAACACTTTTTGAAGGAACAACGTTTAGAATATATACTGCCATTTGTACTGCATACCCCTGAAAGGATTGAGGTAACTGAGCATAACTCATTATTGATCGGACTATGTCTAACAAGGTTCAATTTCTCCTTTCTACAACACCATTTTGTTGTGGTGTTCCAGATGCTGTGAGCTAGGACTGAATTCCATGATCTACTAGATAGTTATGGAATTGTAAATCCATATACTTACCACCTTGATTAGATTGGAGTGTTTTAATTCTTTTACTTAACAAATTTTCTATCTCAGTCTTAAATTCTTTGAATTTTTCAAGAGTTTCAGACTTATGACTGATTAAGTAAATGTAGCCATATCTAGAGTAATCATCAATAAAGCTAATGAAATACTAATAGCCTCCTCGTGCTTTTATATTCATTGGACCACATAGGTCTGAAGTATAAGTTCGAGAGGCTCTTTGGCACAAAGACCTTTGTAAAAAAAAGAACTTTTAGTCATTTTTCCCTCATGACACGATTCACATGGAGGTAAAGAACTATCTTCTAACTGATTTACTTGACCGTTTTTTTTACTAATCTCTCAATCCTGTTGAAATTAATGTGACCAAGTCTGAGGTGCCAAAGATAGGCGTAGGAGAAATTTTTCATTTTTTTATTTTGAGTCTCAGCCGTTTTAAACATCTCTATATTTAGAATGGCCTTTGTTTCAGTTGGTTTTAATATGTACAAGTTATTTTCGAGTCTTGTAGAACAAATATGAATACCTTCTGAAAAAACAAACACTTCATTAGATTCAAAAGATATTTTGTACATATTTTCTAGTAGACAGGAAATGGAGATTAAATTTCTTTTTAAAATGGGCTGAACCGGACAAATCCTTGCTGAACTGGACCAAAAGAAATCAAATCGGTCCAATCGAATCACTTGGACCGCCGTTGGGCGCACATGTTATGGGTAAGCTGAAACACAGTATTACAATGCTTTGAGGTATTTCTTCTTTTTGTTGGGCTGTGTGAAGAATAGTGTTGCAATGCTCCAAAGGTAGTATTTACGCTATGGGATAGTAGCTTCAAAAATGCTTTTCTATTGCTGAGCTTGCTTCCTTCTTTCTTCAATTACAAACTAATTGCAATTCTATTAACTTTAACAAATTTACAGACACTTAATCACACATTAAGCCCATAAACAAGGAGCTAATCACAACAATTAATATTGAATTGAAGAGAATCTAATGCCAAAACAAAAATTATCCATATCAGTACCCATTTTCATACAACCTATGAAAATCACCCACCAAGCTAAAATTAACGCAAATTGAGTGCTTAAATCATGTTCAGATACCAATTAATGGTGTTGACATTCAACATGCGAAAGGAATTAGGATCTTAAGCACTCTAATTCCATCAATTTAAGCAAACAAGAAAGCATGTTCATTAAGAGAAATAGGGTTTCAGAAGTATACCTTTGTTGAACTCTTCAATCCTTCAAATTCCAGCTTGAATCTCCTCTCCAACAAGTTGTAGACCACTATTTGATCTTCTTTACTATCCTCTAGGATCTTAGATTGGATTATGGGGTCCAAAATGAGAATGAATTAAGGGAGTTTTGCATAGAACTTCTTTGACTTTTTTTCCCTCAAATTAATGAAGAACCCTTCTTCATTTTAATTTTATGAAATTTAGCAATGAACCCACCAAATCTCAGCTAGTTGAAAGCTATTTTTATTCAAAACTAGCATGCAAATCCAACTGCATAAGCAATTGACACCCATAGAGTTAGTCTTAAACTGTGTAAACAACGTTATAAAGTAAGAGTGACTTATTTCTCGGTTTAGTCTTATACAAACTCTTTGCATAGGATGCCTTCACTCGCATGTCTCCACATGAACGATTCAGGATCACATCGTTTGTACTAAATATAAAGTGGACCGCATCCGATAGTGTTTCCAAAATAAGGTACCCTACCTTATCTGTATATTATAGACCCTTTTTGCTATCTACTCGAACTTGATCCATTCTCATGTCTCCACATAAAATCCAAGTATTCATGTAACAGCCATGGATCTTAGCTTATTGGATTAGTATTTACAAGTGCAATTTATATATTCAATAACAATTTTATTGAATAAACCTCAATAACTACTTTATTGCAAATAGAATATGCTTAATTTTACAAACTACGAGTTTTAGGACATACAACCCAATATTTTTTATGCCTAAGATTACATATGCTTTTCTAAGTCTTTCATATCAAAATTTTACTCAACAAGGATTTCACATCATTTATAACGTGCAAGTTTGATAAAAAAAAAAAAAAAACATATCATTTACATACAAATATGTGATAGTGCATAGATTGTTTTCAAACTTATAATAGATGCATTTGTCACTTAATTAACTTTGAATTCTTTAGATGTGATGAGATTATCAAATTTCTTATACCATTTCTTAGGAGCTTATTTCAAGGCCATAAGAGATTTATCTAACATACAAACCTTGTTCTCTTAACCATGGACTATGAAGCCTTCAGACTGTTCCTTGTAAATCTCTTCTTCAAGTTCACCATTCAAGAATGCAGTCTTTACATAAATTTGATGAACTACAAGGTTGTTTAGGGCAGCTAGAGAAAACAACACACAAATTAAGGTGATCCTAGTCACAGAGGAGAAAGTGTAAAAGAAATTAATTTTTTTTTTCTTTGTCTGAAACTGTTAGCTACAAGTCTGGTCTTGAACTTATCATCTGTTCCATCAGGTTTGAGTTTCTTCCTCAGGATCAATTTGCATCCTATTGTTTTGCAACTAGGGGGTAAGTCTACGAAATATCAAGTATTATTTGACTCAAGAGAGTCCATTTCATCATTTATAGCTTATTGCCATAATTTTTCCTCTACTGTGGACAGAGCATCTTTTAGGTTCTTAGGATCTTCTATGTTGAAGGTTTAGAAGTCATCCCCAAAGTCCTTGACAATATGAGTTCTTTTGCTTCTCCTGGCCTTTAGGTCTGATTTCTCATTTGGAGTTTGAATTCTAATTGAAGGTAGACTATTAGAACTCGAGCTCCCACTATGTCTTAATTTAAATGAAAATTTATCCTCAAAGAAGTCAGTGTCATTGGATTCTATAATCACTTGATTTGTTAGATCATAGAACCTATAGGCTTTACTATTTACTGCGTATCCTATAAAGACACATTCGTAGACTCTACTAGCAAGCTTTCTTCTTTTGGGATTTGGTATTGGACCAATTTAAGGAACTCTTATACAATAGTACCTCTGAGCATAAGCAAATCGTTCTAAATACATTATGACAGAATTTCCACATTTGCATTCAAACATAATAGATATGCAATATACAACAAATTACCGACATACTTTCAAAAATAAATAATAAGAGAACAAGAAAACATACCAGTTGAAGAACCTTTCTTCACCAAAATCTCGCTCTCTCCAAATGAACTGCTGCTCTCGCTCTCGATAGAACGTCCAAGTAATCATTCACCAAAACTCCCAGTTGTCTACTCATAAACTACCTCCACACGAATAGAAGAAATGAGGACGACACCACCACTTAGAACCCTCGATATTCTCGGTGTGAGAATCCAAAGAGTGGGCTCTGTTGGAATTTGGTAGAGGGAAGGAGGATATGAAGATCGTATATAACGACCAAGCAAGTGGGAGAAGGTTGAGTCTATCATATAGACAATGCTTGATCGTTTAGAAGAATGTACACGATCATGCCGTAAATAGGCTACGATCATATAGACGATCGTTTAGTAAACACTCGGCACTAGACGATCGTTTAGAAAAACTTAGGTGATCGTTTAAAAAGAGGCGCGCGTGTATACGATCGTGTAGCGACGATGAGCTATCGTGTAGTCTCTCAATTTTCTAAGCGATAGCCTGTATACACTATACTTGAGTGAATTACCAATCTCTTGCAAAATGAAAACGATTTTCATTTTATTCTTCAGTTACAAAAACTGAATTAAACTTCCCACTAACACACGGTTACAGAGAAAATGCAGCACAATTATCCCATAATTGTCCAATTAAAAATAATAGATATAATCATATTATATTCATTAACCTATAGTTTAATATCACATATAAACTATAGTGTTTTCTCATTCACTAGATATAAATCATATTTATATCCATTTTCCTCCAAATAATGTATCTCATACATAAGGTCAATCATATCATATATAATTGACTAGTTCAATCATATCATATACAATCGAACTCTCTCTTGTCAATTTGAACACTTGAAACTGACCCAAAAACTAATTCTTAACTTGAATTCATTGAGCTACCAAGAGGACCTTATGGACCTATGGCTCGAAGCTTCAACGGTACGTCAATAGTTGACTAAACTCTTGAGCCACGAGATCCACCATCCATTAGCTACCAAGCATTCCACTAAAGACTGACAGTTGAACTCTTCTTACCATAGATATATTTCTGTATCCATCGAATATAACCAATCAACAATACGATAACCCTTCACAGATGCTCGTAAGTACAGTTGGGCCAATTTAACATTTTGCCCCTATAGTTACATCTAACTCTTTAAGTACCACTGATCCCTCTAATGAACAATACAACATAGTCCTACTATGTGTGGACACCTCTTGGGCCTTGAGAAGGTGTATGGCGCCACATTGTTCAAGCCACGGAATCAACCCTTAAGGGAGCAATCTATCTACTCATCGTTGCTTCAGGGAAGGAGTGAATTCCATTTTGTGTAGCTGAGTTCCCAGCTCCTAAATCAGATGAATCCCCAAAGTGGTAGGTTTGAGTCGGTGAACTGGCCACTCGCACCCATGAAAATCAAAGGACTGCCCTCAAAGGCAAGAGTTCCAAACTCACTCAGGACTGACTAAACTTTTTAGGTTATCACTTAAAGCATGATCCACTTGTATATCTCATATACATGCTTCAGTTTACATACAATAACCATGGATCTTTGTTTCTTGGATATGAGCAAATGCAAAATAAAATAACTCTTATTTTATTTATAACAATGTGTATGATTACAACCTACGAGACTCCGGGAGAATTAGGACACCAATTCCAACAATCTCCCACTTGTTCTAATGCCTCAGGATATTAATGTATAATACATTAAAAATACAAGTACAGTATACAATAAACTAGGGCATACTCTATACCCCAGTATCATCTCCCACTTTCCCTAGACAAGATGTCGCATGTCCCCTAGACCCAGACTCTCTAGAAGATCTCGAATACTTTAGCCGTGAGAGCCTTTGTAAATGGATCAACAACATTTTGCTCCGACGCGATTTTCGTGACTATCACATCACCGAGATGCACTATCTCTCTGATCAAATGATATTTTCATTCTATATGTTTACCTCTATGATGACTTCGAGGTTCCTTTGAAGTTGCCACAACTCCACTTTTATCAAATAGTGATCGACAAAGTCATATTTGGAACAACTTTCACATCTGTAAGGAATTTCCTTAGCCAAACAACCTTCTTAGCAGCTTCACAAGCGGCTATGTATTCGACTTCCAAAGTGGATTCCATGATGCATCCTTGCTTGATGCTTCCTACACTACAGCCCCTCCATTCAGAGTGAACAGTAACCCTGATGTCGATTTTCGAGAATCTCTATCAGTCTGAAAGTTAGAGTCTGTGTATCCTGCAAGGATCAAATTCTTATCTCCATACACGAGCATGTAGTCCCTTGTTCTCCAAAGATACTTGAGGATTGTTTTGACCGTTGTTCAGTGATCTAACACTGGATTGGACTGATAGCGATTGACAATCCCTACTGCATAGCAAATGTCAGGTATAGTACATGACATTGCATACAATAAGCTTCCAACAGCTGAATCATAAGGAATTTGTCTCATCTTCTCAACCTCTTGAGGTGTATTAGGACATTGATCCTTAGACAAAACGATTCCATGCTTGAAATGTAATAAAACCCTCTTGGAATCTTGCACCCTGTACCTGATCAACATTTGATCGATGTATGATGCCTGAGACAAGGCCAACCTCTAGTTTTTATGATCCCAAATGATTTAGATCCTTAGAACATATTGCGCCTCTCCCAAATCTTTCATTTAGAATTGGGCGGCTGGCCACTTCTTAATGTCAGTCAATAAAACTACATCATTCCCAATGAGTAGGATATCATCCACAAACAGTACCAAGAAAGCTACTAAGCTGTTGAGGATCTTCTTGTAAACACAAGGCTCATCAACTTTTTTATCAAAGCCAAATGATTTGACCGTACTGTCAAATCTAATGTTCCATGATCTAGATGCTTGTTTCAGCCCATAAATGGACCTTTTAAGCTTGCAAACTCTTTGCTCTTGATCTGGAACAATAAATCCTTTTGGTTGAGCCATGTAGATGGTCTCCTCAAGATTACCATTAAGAAAGGCAGTCTTGACGTCCATTTTCCATATCTCATAATCATAAAATATGACTATGGACAGGAGTATTCTGATAGACTTCAGCATGACAATAGGTGAGAAAGTTTCCTCATAGTCCACTCCCTCGACTTGGGTATAACCCTTTGCCACGAGTCTAGCCTTAAAGGTTTGCACCTTTCCATCTACACCTCGTTTTCGCTTGTAGATCCATTTACACCCTATAGGTTTTACCCCATCAGGCTGATCCATAAGTTCCCAGACATTATTGAAGTACAAAGACTCCATTTCCTGGTTCATTGCCTTAATCCACTCATCTTTGTTAACATCCTCCATTGCTTGCTTAAAAGACAATGGATCTTCGACCCTATCATTAGAAATGATGTTTTGGTCTTCAGTCAAACCCATGTAGCATTCTGGTGGGTTCATAACCCTCCCACTATGTCAAGACAGTCTTAACTCTTAAGATGGTTGACTAGATGGACCGACTGATAAAGGGCAGAAATGCACGTTATTACAGTGCAAAGATAGAAAACAATGAAGGATTGCGATGGTAAAAATATATAAAATCGCGTTCAAAAGCATTAAGTTTATAACATTGTGATCGCATACGTGCATCACATTAAAAACAAAAAACTTATGTATTTTGTGCAGAAAATGATTGGCACAAGACGGAATTACGATCCAAAGAAATTAACGTCTGAGCTCATTAAGAGATTCCGATTGCAAGGCCATACGATCGTTTGTGTTCACGAAAATCTGCTCAAGAAGGTGGCTGTATAGAGCCGGCGCATCAAAATGGAAGCTTAATAAATAATGATGGGATAGAAAGCTGATGACAGTTGATTCTGAATTAAGTTGACAAGCCGTTAACGATACTGTAGCAAGTACACTCAACTTTTTGGTGACAATTATTCGGCGCATCAGACAAAGAATTAATGGCATCCCATCAGTACAATCATTTGAGAGAAAAAGCTCTTCACCCTGAAGCTCTATAAATACCAAAGGCCACCTTCATTGAAGGGGTTTGGTTTTTCATTCCAGCTGAGCCATATAGAAGATAGTTAGCCTTTGTTCATAGTTTTCTTATACTTAGAAGGCGGAAGCGAGAGAAGAGAAAGACGTTAGAAGATCGTCCTGGTTAGCTCGAGAGAGTGCCAGGGAGCGTGGAAAACAGAGATAGGGCCAACTCTTGTGAGAGCAAGAATATCTTTTGAGCAAAGTAAAGAAGAACAGTGTAAAAGACTTTGGAAACAAGAAATTGCTACCAGGCTCCGTATCTTTATTTCACATTGTCATTTTGTATTTCGATTTTATATATAGAATGGAACTTGCATTTCTACATTTGTTCACTCTCTTTACAATACGGATGAGTAACTAAACTTTCGAATGGGTTGAGAAGTACTTAGCTAACATGACCTAGGATCTTGTCTTATGTTACGTCCATCACCCCTTTAGAGCTACTCGAGAGAGAGTCTAAAGAAAGAACCTAAGACTTGAGAGAGCCAGGTTAGAATCTAGACTTGAGAAAATAAGATTAGATCTGCATAAGTAAGAGATAGAGACTTAGAGATAAGCTCTGTTTGCCAACATGCATCGCATGCACCCTAGAAATATATGGTAGTATGTGGTCGCCTTGTGTATGTGTGTGCCATTCATCATCGCATAGACAAGAATAGAGGCTTAGACATAGGTTCTATAGACATTATTGCATACATTGTATGTGTTCCAAAACTAGAAGCCATAGCATTTGCATTGAGAGATGACTTGCTGTTGTATGTATGTAGCATGATCGGATAACATGAACGCAATCTTAGGAAGTGTTAGCTAAATCCCTTCTCAACCTGTTCCCTTGCATACTCATTGTACTTCCATATTATTAACTCTTTTCTCAAATCCGCCGCATAGGCTTTATACTAACAACATACCAACCAACGCATTTATTTATTTATTACCGCAAAGTAATTGAAAATTACCATCACATACTGTTTCCTTAGTCCTTGTGTTCGACCTTGGGCTTACTAGGAAACTCAGTAAGATTTATACTTGGATCTTGCTAAGAAAAATTGCATGCACAATGCATATTCCACCATCGCATTAACCACGTATCAAGTTTTTGGCGCCGTTGCCAGAGACTACGACAATACATTGTGCTAACAGTAACTTTTTTATTTTCTTTGCAGCTCTGTGCATTGCTCCTCCTTAGGTAAGGGCAGAAGTGGTGTCGTATGAGCGAAGGACAAAATCCTAAGCTCGATTACGACCCAGAGATTGAGAGAACCTTCCAAAGAAGAAGAAGAAACAACCGCCAACAAAAACAACAACAACAAGAGAAAGATCCAAACATGGCGAAACAACTAGAAAATGGAGCACCCAATGCAAATAATATCATGGCGAATACCATCCTATTAGCGAACGACCGTAATAGGACCATTCGAGACTATGCGTCACCCAACTTTTATGATTTCTCACCAGGAATCATAAGGCCAGCTCTTGACGGATCGATGTTCGAAATGAAATCAGTGATGCTACAGATCTGTCTCTTATACACATCTAGATGTGTATAAGAGACAGGAAGTCGATGATGCTACAGATGATCCAAACTGTCAGACAGTTTGGCGGTAGGCGTGGCGAGGATCTGCACGCCCACCTCCGGAGTTTCATTGAGATTTGTAACACGTTTGTGTTCCCAAACATCTCCGCTGAGGAGGTTCGATTAACATTGTTTCCATTTTCGTTGTGTGACCAGGCGCGAAAATGGGCTTATTCTCTCGAACCAGGGGAGATTACATCATGGGAACAAGTAGTTGAGATGTTCATGAAGACGTACTTCCCTTCGACAGAGAATGCCAGAAGGAGGAAGTTGATCACCAATTTTGAACAGGATATTGACGAATCGCTCAATGACGCCTGGGCGAGATTTAAAAGGCTAGTAAAACATTGTCCGCATAATGGCTTACCAGATTGTTTACAGATGGAAATCTTCTACCACGGATTGAACCCTACATCGCAGACGACTACCAATGCGGCAGCATCTGGAGGTCTGCTTGATAAAACTTACGATGAGGCCAAAAATATACTTGATCGCATTTCTAAAAATCATGAAGACTGGAGAGAAAGCGATCAAAGATTGAGAATCAAGGACAGTGATGTAAATAACGGGGCCATCGCATCCCTTCAGAACCAAATGACTGCGATGATGAATTTGATACAAGGAATCACAATCAGTAGCCCAGGAACGCATGGTGGGCAAGTCAACACAATCAACCAGACTACTGCAAGTTGTGCTACTTGCGGTGAAGGCCATCCAATGGAGGAATGTCCGAGGAACCCACAGTCAGTCTATTTCGTGAAAAATAATCCATTTTCCAATACATACAACCCTGGGTGGAGAAACCACCGTAATTTCGCATGGAAAAATCAATAACAAAATTTTCAATCAGTAGAGCAAAAAGAAGGGCCATTAGGATTTTTCCTGCGAACAAACGGTCAAATGCAAACCAAGCCAGCAGTTCGCAAGCGCCGCAATCTTCATCTTTGGAGAGTTTGCTGAAGCAATATATTGAAAAGAATGAAAATAGTGCTTCAAAATTAAGCGACTTCTATCTGTAATCTGGTAATTCAGATAGGACAAATTGTGGAAGAACTCAAGAATAGACCGCAAGGGGCCCTTCCGAGTTCAACAGAACTCCCACGCAGCTCAGGGGGTACGAGAAAAGGGCAATGTCAAGTTGTGACGTTGCGAAGCGGAAAGATTGTGGTGGAGGAGAAGAAGAAGCCTAGCCGGACTGCTCCAATTGCGCTGGAACCAGAGATTGCGTTGACTTGAGAAGAAACAGAAGAAAAGTATGCGATGGAACTAGAGATTGCGTCCACTTAAAAGCCAAAAGAATAGGGAACTATGAAAATACAGCTGCCACCATTCCCCAGAGACTCAAAAAGAAGAAAAATTATAAGGTCCAGTATCAACGCTTCATGGACATGTTGAAACAGTTGCATATTAACATTCCCTTTACTGAAGCGATTGAACAGATGCCTACATATGTGAAGTTTCTGAAGGACATGGTGACAAAGAAGAGAAACACTGATAAGTTTGCAACAGTGGCATTGATGCAAAGAGAAAAAACCACTATTCCACTAAAAATGCGCGACCCTGGAAGTTTCACAATACCCTGTTCAATTGGAGAGTTATATGTTGGTCAAGCGATTTGCGATCTCGGTGCCAACATCAACTTGATGCCCCTTTCAATCTTTAAGCGGCTAAATGTGGGGCAGCTGGCACCCACGACGGTGACTCTCCAATTAGCTGATAGATCCCTTGTGCATCCAGAAGGGAAGGTGAAGGATGTTCTAGTTACGATTGAAAAATTTATATTACTGTCAGACTTCATCATTCTGGACTATGAAGCAAACAAGGATGTACCCATCATCCTGGGGCGACCATTTTTATCCACTAGTCACGCTCAGATTGATGTGTACAAAGGAGAGATCACACTAAGCGTGAATGGACAGAAGCTCAGGTTTGATATTATCAGAGCCATGAAATATCCTGACAAAGAAGACCTCAATGAATCCAACGATGAACCAAGTTTGAATGAAGAAGAAAAGTCTGAAGATGAAAATGAACATGAGGATGCAACCGCATCCATAGTAGCCTGCAATATGATCACAGAAAAAACAACCAAAGAAGATGAGATGATCGCATCCAAAGAAGACAAGCTAACAGCGAGTGAAGAAAGAAAAACAACAAAACCATCCTTGGAACAACCACCAACAATAGAGCTGAAGACCCTTCCAAACCACCTGAAGTATGCGTTTCTAGGGCAGAATGAAAAGTTACCTAAAATAATTTCCTCTACACTTAATAAATATCAAGAAAATGCGCTGCTGAGCATCTTGAGAAAGTATGGGCAATTGGCTGGACGCTCGTAGACATTAGAGGAATCAGCCTCACATACTACATGCATAGGATTCATCTTAAGGAGAACCAAAAAGGATCGATCGAACATCAACGCAGACTCAACCCTACGATGAAGGAGGTCGTAAAGAAGAAGATAATCAAGTGGTTGAACACGAGAATTATCTATCCAATAGCAGATAGTACGTGGGTTAGCCCCATGCAATGTGTGCCGAAGAAAGGAGGGATGACGGTAGTCCCTAATGCAAATAACAAACTGATACCAATGAGAACCGTCACTAAATGGCGGATTTGCATGAACTATTGCAAACTGAATGCGGCGACAAAGAAGGATCATTTTCATTTGCCTTTTATTGACCAGATGCTAGACCGCAAATGATTTCTACTGCTTTTTGGATGGATATGTCAGCTATAACTAAATCATGATTGCTCTTGAAGATCAAGAGAAAACCACATTCACCTACCCGTATGGAACATTTGCGTTTCGCCTCATGCCATTCGGCCTATGCAATGCGCCAAGCACCTTCCAGACGTGTATGATGGCCATCTTTTTTGAATATCTTAAAAACTCTGTAGAAATTTTCATGGACGACTTCTCGGTGTATGGGCAAACATACGAAGTCTGTCTTAATAATCTAAAGAAGATATTAAAAAGATGTGAAGAGACAAACCTTGTGCTGAATTGGGAGAAATGCCACTTCATGGTGAAGGAAAGTATTGTGCTTAGGCATAAAGTCTCCAAGGATGAGCTGGAGGTGGACAAGGAAAAGATTGAGGCGATTAAAAAGCTTCCACCCCTAGTGAATGTGAAGGCTGTCAGGAGCTTCTTAAGACATGCTGACTTTTATAGACGCTTTGTGAAAGACTTTTTAAAGATTGCACGACCACTAAGTGCGTTGCTGAAGGCAGAAAGAAAGTTTGACTTCAATGACCAATGCCTCAACGCATTCAAGATATTGAAGAAACATTAACAACCGCATCTGTGTTTATCGCACCAGACTGGACACAACCCTTTGAACTAATGTGCGATGCAAGTGGTTATGCGATTGAAGCAATGTTGGCATAGAAGAAGAAAACAATGCTACATCCCATCGCATATGCGAGTAAAACCTTAAACCCTGCTCAAACAAATTACACGACCACAGAAAAAGAATTTCTTGCGGTGATATTTGCGTTGGAAAAATTCATAGCTTATTTGCTTGGAACTAAAGTAATCATTCACACTGACCACTGGCGATAAAATATTTGATGACAAAGAAAGATGTGAAGCCGAGATTGATTAGATGGGTTCTCCTCCGGGAATTCAACATGGAAATTATTGACTGCAAGGGGACGGAGAACCAAGTTGCGGACCATTTATCTAGATTAGAAAATCCAGAAGTTGACAACAACCAGTCAGAGGTGAACACAACTTTCCCAGACGAGCAGCTATTTAAAATTGAGAATTTCCATGGTATGCGAACGTGGTCAATTTTTTGATTTGCGAATAATTTCCTGAAGACTATACAGACCACCAAAAGAGGCGACTCAGACATGAATGTAGATCATATTATTGGAACGAGCCAAATTCTTATAAGAGGCGGTCAGACCAAATTTTTCGCCTATATGTACCAGATGCTGCTCACCAATGCATATTATCACAATGCCATGACTCGCCATATGGAGGGCACTTTGGAGGCTAATGCACAACAACCAAGGTGTTACAAAGTGGGTATTTTTGGCCAACATTATTCAAGAACGCAAGAGACTATGCGATGAAATTGGACTGGTGCCAACACACGGGAAACATTTCATGGAAGCGTGCGATGCCCATGAACATCATTTTAGAATTGGAATTGTTCGACGTCTGGGGCATAGACTTCATGGGACCATTTCCACCATTGAATGGTCACAAATATATTCTGTTAGTCGTCGACTACGTTTCCAAATGGGTAGAAGCGGTATCATGCACCGCAAGCGATGCGGCGGTAGTCTCCAGGTTCTTGAAGAAAAATATCTTCACTCGTTTTGGCACTCCACGTGCGATAATAAGTGATGAGGGCTCCCACTTTGTTAATCACATCGTTAACAACTTGCTGCTCAAATATAATATCCTCCATAAGGTGGCTACCGCATACCATCCACAGACAAATGGTCAAGCTGAAGTGTCCAACAGAGAAATCAAGCTGATATTAGAGAATGTGGTAAAGCCTTCACGAAAAGATTGGCAACGAAGCTGGACGATGCCTTGTGGACATACAGGACCGCCTATAAGACACCTATAGGCATGTCCCCATATGTGCTGGTGTTCGGAAAGGCATGTCATTTACCGCTTGAGCTAGAGCATAAAGCACTGTAGGCAGTAAAAAAAGCTAAACTTTGACTTAAAGGCCCCAAGGGAAGCAATGAAACTTCAATTGGTCGAGCTTGAGGAATGGAGAACTCACGCATATGAGAATGCAAAAATCTACAAGGAGTGCGCAAAGCACTGGCATGACAAACAATTATGCGAGAAGAATCTCCAAGTCGGACAAAGGTCTTATTATTCAATTCGCGGCTACGATTCTTACCTGGGAAATTAAAGTCACGCTGGTCCGGACCCTTCATAATCAGAGAGGTATTCCCGCATGGCGTGATTGAGTTATCCAATGAAGACGGAACCAACGCATTCAAAGTCAACGGGCAAAGAGTCAAAATATATCGTGGAGAAGATTTGCATCGCAAGGTCGCCTCCGTGCACCTGAGGAACTCTGACTGAAAAAGAAGTGGGCGGTCCCTGCACAATCATGCGATTTAAATTCATCAGGGACGCAAGTTTTGTGAAGTATCTGTTGAAATCTTCAATTCATGAACTTATTTCTATCTCCTTATAGTTATTATCATTTCATTATCCGTTGCATTTCTTAAAAAAAAAAAAAAAGAGAGAAGAAAAATTTTGTTAACTTTGTTTTTTATTTAACCCTCTCGATGTTTTCTTTTCAACGATTATGGAGGAGCTACACGAAAGATGAAACTAGTTTAGTCCGCCACCACAATCGAAGAGAGCATTTCGCTGCAAAGAAGGATGCGTTCACAAATAATGCGAGTGACAGAGCAAATTTGGGGGTTGTATCTTTCCTTGACTTTGTTTATTCCAAATTTTGCTTTCTCGCATCGCATTTTAACTTTGATAATTTTATCATCGCATCCTCTTTAGTTGGCACAATCATTACACATTGATTAATTCAGTAAGTCATCATATTATTTCTCTTTGCCAATTATGATTTCAATGATGAAATGCATGCCTCTATTTTTTTCGTATATACTAGAGTCAACTTAATTTTAGGATAGTCATCTCATGAAATATTTCTAGAAGTTAGTGGTCTACCAACTTTCTTTCAACCTGACTTTTTACGAAACTTCCTAAGAGCATCACATGACTTCTTTCAATCTTTCAACAATGAGGACATTGCTGCGTTTAAATTTGGGAGTGCGGTATTCATTTTTAACCTTGCTATTTTTAGGCACTATAAAAAAAATCATAACGTTGCGATCGAATCCTACTCATAGTTGGATGTCCACATGACACACGTGGGGGCAAGCCAAAACAAAAGTAGGAATCGTGATCAACGCATAACTAAATGATCGCAACTCTGCTGCCAAATGGGCATGAGTTTAGACTGAGAAAGAGCGCCTTGCTCATAGTTGGATGTTCGCATTGACACACATGGGGCAAGTCAAAAGAAGCTAGACATCGGATTAGCGCAAAGGTCATAGAAAAAAAAATATATGTCTTAAATACGCAAGGATAAAAAATCAAAAATTGGAATACCCCAGTTTGAAAAAAAGTTTTTTTATATGAAGATAAATCATGCGATACCCTGAAACAAGTTAAAGTTTTTTGAAGGTTAAACTTGCAGTCCCTAAATTTTAGAAAATATTTTAAGAAGAGACCCGAATAGAATTAAGGAGATTTGGGAGTACATAAGATTTGAATAAGGCAACCTTTGATGAATCTAGGAAAGAAGAAAGGCTGTCGACTTTCTATGGAGAAAAATATTTAACTTATGCTTGAGGACAAGCATTGTTTTATAAATTTTAGGTGTGATTAATGGGCAGAAATGCCGTTAATACAGCGCAAAGATAGAAAACAATGAAGGATTGCGATGGGTGAAAATATATAAAATTGGCATTCCAAAAGTATCAAGTTTTATAAACATTGTGGATTTGATGCATGCATCGCATTAAAAACAGTTAAACTTATGTATTTTGTGCAGAAATGTGTTGGCACAAGCGAAATTGCAATTCAAAGAATTAACCGCCCGAGCGCATTAAGAGATTGTGACCACAAGGCCATGCGCTCGTTTGCGTTCGCGGAAAATCTACTCAAGAAGTGGCCGCATAGAGCCGCGCGCATCAAATGAAAGCTTAATAAATCACGATGGGACAGAAAGCTGATGACGGTCGATTCCGAATTAAGTTGACAAGCCGTTAATGACACTGTAGTAGGTACACTCAACTTTTCGGTGACAATTATTCGGCGCATCAGACAGAAAATTAATGACATCCCATCAGTGCAATCATTTGAGAGAAAAAGCACTTCTCCCTGAAGCTTTATAAATACTGAAGGGCACATTCATTGAGAGTAAAAGGTCGTTTGGTTATCTTGCCTTCGAGGCATGATTCACACACTGGAAAGGAGTTTTCTTCTAAACTCTTTAGGTCCACATTTCACCAACTGCTCAACCTTATTGAGGTTGATGTGACCAAACCTTAGATGCCAAAGATGGGCATTTTCTTTAGGAGAAACCTTTGGTCTTTTTGTTGTTGTCGCCGTACTGAACGTTTCAGTATTAAGCAAGGCTTTTATGACTAACGACCTTAGTACATATAAGTTATTCTCCATTGAACTAAAACCAATCTCCATACCATTATTGAAAATAAACACTTTACTCTCAGAAAAGGAGACGGTATAGCCTTGTTCAATAAGACAAGAAACCGAGATTAAGTTCCTCTTGATATGAGGAATTACACAAACATTATCCAGTAACAAATAACGTTTCTTGTCCAAAAATAACTTTAGCCTACCTACAACAATAGCTGAAACAACCTCACCAATATCGACTCGAAGAGTTATCTCTCTCTGTGGCATTTTCCAAGAACTAAATCATTTGTAAGAGGAACTGGCGTGATTAGTAGTACCCGAATCAAGGTCTAGGAAAAATCATCATTCTCTACCAAACACGTCTCCAAGACCAATAAATTATATTTACTGTCTTTAGATTCCCTTCTTTTTTTGAGAGTAGTGAGATCAGTATCAAAGCCTAAATAAGCTCTAAGTTCCATTTCAGAGAACACTTCTCGTCAATGAACTTTAACAAAGTCAGCAACGCTTGCTTTCTCTTCCTGGAGGTTAACTTGGGAACTGACACTACTGGTGTTTTTGTCATCCACCCCTCTGTGCTCGAAAAGTAAGAACTGACATTCAAACAATTCTTACAACGAGTCAATGATTTCACATGCAATGACCATATTCTCAACCCTCTTAGCCAAAGCATCAGGTATGCTAGCCAATATGTGAAGTCAAGCCAATGAATTTGCCTTCATCCACACCTCATATGCATTACGAACACTTCAAGGGTCGGGACTTGAGGACACTCCTCAACTATGACAAACTCGAGGTCGTTTACCACGAAATATGTTTTAACAGACTCTTTCCATTGTATATAATCGGTCAAACTAGAGGCATTTAATGGAAAATCAAACATGTTGCTGAAAACACAAACACATTGACCTACGTTAGGTTTTAGCAAATACTCATTGAAAAAACATACAACATCCAATACGATTTAGCAAAACTCAAAATGAACCTCGTGTGACATCTAGTTTTACAATGACGCTTCAAAGGTTTAGGGAAAAAGGCCGCCGAAGGGTGGTCAATTTATCCCTCCTCTGAATTGAGACATTCTCAACCAACCATTAATACCAGAACAACTATTGCTCCTATAACGACTAGTCATCATCGATTTGGTCAAGAAATCATTAACTTACTTAACAATTTTTCGTAAGTGTGACCTGTCATTTTAGGCCATAGAGTTTCGCCCCAAGCAGCCAACCTAAAGGGAAAAAAATCCGATTGGGGCAAAAACTAAAGTGACTCTATCCATTTCTAGAGTTCACCTTGATATTTACCAACTACACAAAATCCATCCAAAGGGAGACGCTCCCAGGGTGCCAGGAGGGGGTGCAAGAATGATCTCACGATGCGAACCAATGAAGGAGACCACAGGACGTGTTGACACACACCCTTCACCCACTTACTATAAATACTCTCTCTGTCCAACTTGATATTGATTCATGCAAACACCATCCGAAGGGAGATTCTCCCAGGGCACCACNCTCTGTCCAACTTGATATTGATTCATGCAAACACCATCCGAAGGGAGATTCTCCCAGGGCACCACGAGGTCAAGCATGAATCTCACGATGTGAACATTCAGGGAGAAATGTGAGTGGAATCATTGACATATCATATATATCTCTTCCTCCCACTGAGTATTTTATAACTTCGGGTTTAGTTTACTTAGAAAAAACATGGCTAAGGATTTTAACTAAGTGACTATTTTAGGTTTGCCCAAGAGTAACTTTTATTTTGAAAAGTTGAACAACTTTTGATCATCATCCATTAAACTCTTTAACGGAGTCTTTGATCAACTGTCGCATGCTTGTAGAAAATCTATCTAATTTACCTTTCCAGGTAGGTTCCCAGGTAGGGGTATTCCGTTTTCGTCAGCTTAAGTACCCTAGCCTAGACAGAACCCGCCTTAGATAAAAAATCCCTTATAGATAGATTTAATACAATTTTAATCTTTTATGCCAATCAATTTAATCCTATTAAATCGATTTAAAAAGATTAAACTAGGTTGCTAATCCCATTAGAACCTTGAACTTAGGTATATCTCAATCCACTTTTAAAACCCTTTTAAAACATGAGTTCGCCTAAGTTCGCATGCAACTTTTTCTTATTGATTTTAGTTCTAATTTCCATTATAATGTTTATAACAGAAACAACCAAAACCATCCACAACGTGAAATAAACACATACAAGGCATTCATAACGCTTACAAATTAGTAAAAGTGTGTCATGCTCCATACATTGTTCATTCATTACTACTTTTATATAACACTTATATAACATAGCAATGAACTAAGAAAACATGCTTCCATCCACCCTTATACTATAACGCTTATAATATAAAGATGATGCATGAATATGCTTCCTGCATGCATAAATATAACTCTTATATTTCATGATGCATGTGCATGCTTTCTTGTAATTTCATCATGCTATATTATAACACTTATAATATATGATGCATGAATAATTGCATAACCTAAGGTGAGTTTCAAATCTATATGTCATACACCATGCCATATAAACCACATACATCTCATGTACATTAAGCAAAAGTTGATGAACTGGGATAATTGGCCTTAAATCCTCAAAACTAAAGCTAACTATTATAAATAGCAAAGAGTCTCCAGTTCAAATAGGTGAACCGAGTCTTGAACCATCTAGTTGAAGTCCGCATCTCCTTGATCGTGTTCCAAACTCCTTGTGATCACCTACACGAAAGAGTAAACGCTTTACTAAATTGTTTACCAATGTTTCCTGAGCTAAACGATCGTGTACCTTGACTATGTGATGAAGCATGAGGCACGCGATCATGCAACATGCAATGTACAAGGCAAGCCTTAAACGATCATCTAAATGACAATGATGTGGTGATGTGCAATCGTCTAAACGATCGCTAAGCAAGCATGAGGTATCGTATACCGTATCGTATACCTTGTGATCGTGTAGTCAGTGACTATGCGATGAGCATGTTAACTACACGATCGCTTAGTGCGCGTGCCTTTTATTAAAACGATGAGCATCAAATGCTCCCAATCGATCGTTTCGCTCCAGCATCCGCGTGATCAGGAAACCAACGTTACGCGATATAGCGAACACTTTACCCCATCGTTTAGTAAATACTACACGATTGCGTAGAAAAATCTACATGATTATTTAGCCAAATCCCAACAATCGTTTATCCTAGGCTACACGATACGACCAACCTTTGGTCTTCTTCCTCACTGAGAATCGCATCTCCATGCTTCGAAACTTCATCACAAACGACTCAACAACCTCAAACAGTTTGAATTACAGACTCAATTGCTTGTTAATTATGCCTAAAAACGTAAAGGCCCTTATAAATTAACATTTTGTAACTTTAAAGAAAGCTTTAAACAGAGGCAATTAACCCGTAAACATTCATCAATATCCATCCACAAATGCATTTAACACTTAAATGCAATGCAAAAAACCCACCATGACTGTAAAGGAAGTTCAAAACAGAAGTGAAATTTGGAATACCAGAACAACCTGGCTCTGATACCAATTGAAGGAAATAAGACATGAGGATTTCCATGAGCAGCAGAATGATCGTTCCAAATTTTATTCGAAATTGAACATACACAATTACAGTACAAAATGGTAACAGGTCATGCAACAATTAGAAATTACACCATGCTTTAAGAGAGTGTCAAGGAATAGAGTATGTATACCTTTGAAGAACCATTCTTCAAACACCCTCGATTTGTCTTCAATCATCCAAGAACAGCAACATAGCCCTTGAACGCAACGATCGGTGCAATAGCACGATCAACAATAAACACCACACGAACAACACGAACACACAACGATCACGAACCCAACAAACAACCTCCAGATCCTCGAAATCAATTGAGTTGAGTGAGGACACCACCACAATAGTTACCTTGGTATTCTCAGTGTGAGAATCCAGAAGTTGTGGCCTCTATATGATCTTGGTTAGAGGAAGAGACTGAAGGAACAACAATCGTATAGACGATTGAGCAAGTGGGAGATGACACAGTCTATTGTATAAACGATGTGCTCAATCGTGTAGAAGACGGCAGCCTATTGTATAGATAATGACACGCGATCGTTTAGCTACAACCAGCTGATGAACTATCGTATAGTCAATCTCCACGATCGTGTAGTCCCTCTAGTAGCTGTCGCTTAGTTAAACAATTTCACTTGATAGCCTTGTCCATGAGAAAATTTTCGAATCAAGTAACTCTGATAATTTAGGAAAACATTTTTTCTTTTATCTCACGGTTACCATAAGACCACCAATAACCTCCCATTCAATTGTTATTAGAGAAAAAGAGATGATTTTCAAATAATTAATATTATTATAAATAAATATGATAACCAACTTACCATATTATATTTATAACTTATAGTTTTAATATTTCATCTCATGAACATATAAACCTCCCACTCAATTGTTATTAGAGAAAAAGAGATAATTATCAAATAATTAATATTATTATAAATAAATATGATAACCAACTTACCATATTATATTTATAACTTATAGTTTTAATATTTCATCTCATGAACATATAAACCTCCCACTCAATTGTTATTAGAGAAAAAGAGATAATTATCAAATAATTAATATTATTATAAATAAATATGATAACCAACTTACCATATTATATTTATAACCTATAGTTTTAATATTTCATCTCATGAAACATATAAACCATAGTTCTTTTTCTATTTTATGGTACTTAATGTAAATCATATTTACATTAATCCTCCACTTGATGTATCTCATACATCACACCAATTATATCATATATAATTGAATTTTCTCTTGTCAATTTGAACATTTCAAATCAACCCCGAGAACTGATTCTCAACTTGAATCCATTTAGCTACCAAGGGGACCTTATCGACCTATAGCTTGAAGCTCCAACAGTACGTGAATGACTGACTAAACTCTTTAGTCACGAAATCTACCATCCGTTAACTGTCGGGCACTCTACTAAAGATCAACATCTGCACTCTCCTCACTATAGATATATTTTGTGTCTATATCAACCAATCAACAGTGCAATAACCCTTCACATATCGCTCGTAAGTACAGCTGGGCCAATTTACCGTTATGCACCTATAGTTACATCTAACTCCTTAAGTACCACTGATCCCTCTAATGAACATAAACCATAGTCCTACTATCACTGAGACTTCTTTTCCAAAGAGAAGTTGTGGCCGTTGGGATTGGTATCCTAATTCTCCCGGAGTCTCGTTGTTTGTAATGATATACATTGTTTGATGAATAAAATAAATGTTATTTCATTCTGGCATTTACTCATACCCAATAAACAAAGCTCTGGGGTTATCTTATGTGAACTTAAGCATGTATATGTGATATACAAGTGGATCATACTTAAGTGATAACCTAAATAGGTCTGTAGTATAAGGATTAAGGTGGGATACCTAATCCTGGTGACACTACAGATACGAACCGCTTTGTAAAGGTTTGCAAGTGTTGTAAACTACTACAGATGGTAGATCCTGACCATTCATATGGTGACATGCAAGTGAGGTGTCCTATATAAAGAGTTTGTATAAGATCGGACCACGAAATGACTAGACTCTGTATATAACGTCGTTAATACTAAAAACTTACATCTCATCTAAACGACCATAGGAGACACACCTCAATCCTGAGTGTTTTGGGAACTTCTACCTTAGAGGACGGTCCTTTGATTAGTATGGGTGAGAGTGGCCAGATTGTCAACTCAACATGCCTACCTTTTTGGGGACTTTTCTGATTTGGGAGCTGAGAACTCAATTCACAAGATGGAATTCACTCATTTCCCGATGCAGGGATAAGTAGAGAGATTGCTCCCTTAAGGGCTGATTCTGGGGCTTGAACATAGTGGCCACAACTTCTTTTTGGAAGAGAGGACTCAATCATAGTAGGACTATAACTTGTGTTCATTATAGGGATTAGTGGTAATTAAGGAGTTAGAGGTAACTACAGGGGCATAACGGTTATTGGTCCAACTGTACTTACGAGCGATCTGTGAAGGGTTGTCACATGGCTAATTGGTTAAGATGGACACATCATATATCTGTGGTAAGGAGAGTTTAGCTGTCGGTCTTTAGTAGAGTGCCTGACAGTTAACAGATGGTGGATCTCGTGACTAAAGAGTTTATTCAGTTATTCACGTATCGTTGGAGCTTCAAGCTACAGGTCCATAAGATTCCCTTGGTAGCTCAATGAATTCAGTTGAGGATCAGTTCTTGGTATTGATTTGAAATGTTCAAATTGACAAGAGATAATTCGACTATATATGATATGATTGGTTTGATGTATGAGGTACATCTAGTGGATGATTAATGTAAATGAGATTTACATTAAGTGTCATGGAAGAGAAAAAGAACTATGGTTTATATGTTTCATGATATGAAATATTAAAACTATAGGTTATAAATATAGTATGATAAGTTGATTATCATTTATATTTATAATAATATTAATTATTAAATAATTAAATCTTTTTCTCTAATAATCAATTGAGTGGGAGGTTATTGGTGGTTTCATGGTAACCATGAGATAAAAGAAAAATTGTTTTCCTAATTTTAGTAAGTTTTTGTCAAAATTGATTTTGAGTTTTTCTCTCTTAGAAAAAGAATCTCACAAAAGTTGTCAAATAAGTACGATTTACTAAGCGACAACTTGACAAAGGTAAACGATCGTGTAGTGTTTTGTAAGCGACAGACAAGGAACTAAGCGATGAGCTAAACGATCGCTTAACTTTTGCTAGACGATCTCTTAGCTTTTGCTAAACGATTAGGCATCGACCTATACGATAGGTTTCAGCCATCTCCCATTTGCTAAATTGTTTACACGATTGTTGTTTCCTCTGTCTTCTGCCTCAAACCAAGTCCACACAGAGCCCACCCTCTGGATTCTCACACCGAGAATACGAAGGTATCCTTCTTGGTGGTATGATACTCAATTCGACACCGTTGAGGTTCTGTGGAGGCTGTTCATGCTGTTGGGCTATTCGTGACCGAGACGATCGTTGAGTTCGAGTGCGCGGTGTTTTTGTTGTGAAGCAGTCGTGTTGGACGAGCGTTCGAGGTTGCTGTGTTTGAGCGTTCGTGGTCAAGGACTGTGGAGACGAGTCTAAAAATGTTCGTAGCATTTCTCCTTGTTCATTTGTACTTATATATGTTGTAATTTCTGTAATGAATGCATAACTGCTTGTTTTGTTTTACGACTGTAATTTGTAAAATTCATATATGATTGTAATTTGGAATGATCTTTTCTGCTGCTCATGGAAATCCTCGTGATCACTTTCCTTCAGTGGTCACTATGTTCAAGATCCAGAATCAGTTCTTAAGGGAGCAATCTATGTACTTACCCCTGCTTCGGGGAAGGAGTGAATTCCATCTTGTGTAATTGAGTTCCCAGCTCCCCAATCAGACAAATCCCCTAAAAGGTAGGCTTGTTGAGTTGACAATCTTGCCACTCTCACCCATACTAATCAAAGGACTGCCCTCAAAGGCAAGAGTTCCCAAAATACTCAGGATTAAGGTCATGTCACCTATGGTCGTTTAGGTGAGATGTAAGTCTCAAGTATCAACGATGTTATATAAAGAGACTATTCATCTCGTGGTCCATTCTTATACAAACTCTTTGTATAGGACACCCCCGCTCACATGTCTCCACATGAATGGTCAAGATCAACCATCTGTAATAGTTTACAACACTTGTAAACCTCTACAAAGCGGGCTGTATCCGTAGTGTTACAAAGACAAGGTATCCCTCATTTATCCTTATACTACAGACCTTTTTAAGCTATCACTTAAGGCATGATTCACTTATATATCTCATATACATGCTTCAGTTTACATACAATAACCACAGATCTTTGTTTATTGGATACGAGTAAATGCAAAATAAAATAACTCTTATTTTATTCATAACAATGTGTACGTCTACAAATTACGAGACTCTGGGAGAATTAGGACATCAATCCCAACAATAGCAAGAAATTGTACCATTTCTTTTGAAGGGGCTTTCTGATTCTTTTGATTTTTCTGGTTGCTAGAGCCTCGATTCTAACATTTCCTCTTAGGTTCCTTTGACTTTGGTTTAGGCTTTATCATTGCAGAAGCAGATCTTCCTGGTACGAATTTTACCTCCTCCCTCTGGTTTTGCTTGTGAGCTTCCTCCTCAATCCTTAGGTGTGTTATCAGACTCTTTAAGGAGAATTCTTTGGTTTTGTGCTTTAGAGTATTTTTAAAATTCTTCCGCAAGGGGGGTAACTTGTCTATCGATAATAACATCAAATTGAAAATTTTCATCAACAGATGTACCTTCACTTATTATCTCATGAGCTATTTCCTGCAGTTCATGGGATTGGCCTCCACAAATTTTTTGTCCTTCATTTGAAACTTTAGGTAACGACTTACTGCATATTTTTTCGAACCAACCTCCTTGGTATTGTATTTTTTCTACAAGGCGTCCCAAACTTCTTTTGCTATCTTCATTGTACTATAATAATCATAAAGATCATCAGTTAGATCATTTAGGATAAAATTTTTGTAGAGAAAATCATTTTCTTCCCAAACAACTGATTCTTTGATTTGTTGTTCGGTAGGATCATTGAGACAACTGGCTTCTCAATGGTGTAGGCGTGAGCATCCTTCTTCATGGTGAGGAAGAAAAACATCTTCTGCTTCCAATGTTTGAAGTGCACCTCTTCGAATAAAAAAAAACATTTAAGATCAGAGGACATGAAGTTATTTTGTGCTGACAGGGCTATAACGAATAGTGGCAGATGGATAAGTTTCTTAAAATTGTTGGAAACGACTCCCCCAACGAACAGAAGAGGACTGCAATCAATTGGCTCGAACGACGGTTGTCGAAAAACAAAACCTGTAAAACGATCAAATGGTGAATGCAAGCTGAGTCGCGGATCTCGCTCTCTTTAAGGCATTTTATGGCTTTGCCCTTTGTGCAAGCAGTTTGGGATAAGGCCATGCCATCCCCAGGGTAAAACAACCCAGAAAAACACTGTCTCAGTCGGAGCTGCACTAGAACCAATAATTCCACACACACGTGCGTCGTGTTCGACCAACCAAACGGTAACGCCTGTTGAATGTCCACCATACCTACATTTGCCTATCTCTTCATCCCTCTAAAACATGAATACCCCTTGGGACTTAAACCCACAAGCAAATGTGAGGATATATGAGGAGGCTTTCCATTGATAAAATAACCAATATGAGATTCCCTTTTTCCTTTTTTTTTTTCATTTTAAATAAACTTTCACTAACAGCTTTTCCTAATTCACTCACTCACTCAAAGGTTAACTTCATCCATTTACCCTAATTTTCTATATCCCATTTATTGTCGTCCACCGTTTCCATTTTTTTTCAAAGAAGATTCAAGTCATTCGTTGTACTTGGGTCATGCAAAAGAATAAATGTTATGCGGGTAATTAATAAGTAATAATAAAGAAATACAACAATGTCAACATGAGTATAACTCAATTGGCACCATATTTGTACTATCAATCTCGAGGTTAGAAGTTTGATTTTCTTACCCCTTCTTTAATACAATCCTTTACAAAAAAAAAAAAAAAAGAAAGAAAGAAAGAAAGAAAGAAAAAAAAAGAAAAAAAGAAATACAACACACTACAAATGACTTGAAACCCACGTTACATGCCCCCCTCAAACTGTCTTCTTATGTTAAAACTATTGTGTGGAGTCGCTCTAGTGACAATTTTGTGACTATCTAAACCTTAAGTTTTAAAATCCCGGTAATTGATACATTAATTTTAAAAAGATGGCTAATCTTAATTCTTACATATTAAGCACAAAATTAAATTTGATGTCTAAATCACATTTAATTGTTAATATTTTCAAATATAAACACAAAGATAAAAAATTCAGAGACCTATTAGACAATTTTTAAGTTTAAGAACTATATATAAACACAAAACTAGAGGTTTATAGGCTAAACATCTAACCTAATATATACTTGTGCCCCACTTGAAATTCTGAATCCACCACTACTCATACCTCAACCTAATCGTTCGAGTGTTTGTTCTTCAATACTTTTTTTACAATTTCTTATGTTATTTGTAATTCTCACAACATACAACGATTAATATATATATATATATGGTATATACTTCAATACATACTCATATACACTATGCGTATATATCTTGCCTTCCTGTTCCTCAAAATCTTCCCCCTTCTTTCTTGATGTCCATGCTACCGACTCATCTTCGTCATGGTGTTGTAGCTCTAGAATCGATGATAAACTCCCTCGAAAGCCCAAGTCGTCCAAGGAGAATATTTGTTGTCTTGAAGAAAAATCAGTATATTTGTTAATTTTTTTTTTTTAATATCAACAAATGTAAGATGGTATGATATTAAATTTACCTTCATCTATTAGTGGTTTAATTGGATAAGTAAGGTACTTTTGGAAAATATTAGAAAAAGGGGTTGTTTTGAATAAATTTAGGACAAAATTTCAACCCCTTTTTCCAAATTCGTTCAAAACAACCCCTTTTTTCTAATATTTTTTTTAAAAGTACCTTATTTATTCAATTAACCCGGTTAAAGAGCATGGGAAAATTTCTAGTCCTTCCTTTAATCATTTGACACGTGGCACTATTGTTACATTTTTATTTATATAATTTTTTACATGGTCCCACATAGATTTAAGCCAACGTTTTCCTTTCTTTTCGATGGAACAATTTCTCTCATCTTTAATCTATATTGTTTTTTTATATGCATTACCTGATTTTGATTTGTTTCATTTTCTTTCTATTTTAGTTAATTTTCAACTCTTCACATTCTTTTTTTTTTTATTTATTTATATCTTTTTAACTTTTTTTTATAATTTTTTTAATTCACTCTTGTCATTTTTATCCTATTTACCAATTTCTTCATTTTTCCCCATTTGAATAGAGGAAACAAAAAAAAAAAGAAAAAAAAGATTTAGTTTGTTCTTTGAATACATAAATACATGAATTATTCATCTCTAACAAGCAAATCTTCTTTTTCCTTTTAACTTTTATTCTCAAACCAATGCACTTCCATCCCTATTTCTGTTTTTGTTTGTTTTTTTTTTTTTTCACTATTCTTTTAATTTATTTTTTGTATTTTAAAAAAAGGTATAAAATAAATAAAAATATAACCTACAATTCAACAATAATGCCACCCAAAATGACGAAAAGAAAAAAAAAGTACATCATAAAATTTCAACCCATTTTTCAATGAGAATCAACATTTTAAAATTTCACTTATTGATCAACATCTTGAAATGTCAACAAAATAGTTGACCCATTTGTATTGGCTTGGATAGGGACCTTTGGATTGATTTGAGCAAAAACTATTTTTTAAAAAATTTATTTTTATTTAAATATTTTTTTATAAAAAGGGATTAAAATACACATGAAAAGTTATTTCTTGTGATTGCCAAAAATTTTAATTTCCTCCAAAATGACTATTTTTAAATTAACTACTTGAAAATGTATGGGTCAGGGTAGAGACCAAAGGTTTTGAACGACCGATCCGATAGAACTAATCACTATTTTCATTTGATATTCTATAATGTAAGTAATATAACTATATATTCAAATTTTCAAATTTATGTATATCCTTTATGAAGAATTAGATGGTCACGAACAAGCCTTTTATTTTGGCTCGAGGGGATATAACTCAATTGGTAGAGATCCGCTCCATGGAGGAGCACATTACAGTACTGGTATGCTTCTAGCCAATTGTCTTGATCATGGGATATCATTGAGAAATAGGAATCCATATTATCTTACTTATGCGACTTTCTTGATTGTCTCTACATCAGGTAAATTTGGTTAGCAAATGAAAGTCTTTCGAGAGATTTTTATCCATCTACTTGATATTTTGAAAATGGGTTGGTACAATTTTTTTTCATTATCATTAAATGAAAATATTTTTTGATATTGAGGGAATTGCACGTATCGACACCACTACTCAATATTGCAGGGGATCCACAACACACCCTTAGTGTCTTTGTGCAATTGTAAAATCTCACATCTACATAGCTACCATTAATCTACAATAATTCAGCACAACAAGAACAGGTCACTTTTAAAAGGATTTCTTCATTTAGCATTTGGTTGGCTTTCAAAGTTTGAAGAATCAAGTCTAGAAACAATGATAATAAAAGGGTATGAAAAAGGCTCATCATCTCAACTAATATTCTCATCATCAGAGCCATATGTAAATAAAACTCAAAAGTGTGCTATACTACTTACTGCTTGTAACTTGTGTACTGCATTGCCATCTCCTGAATTTCCTCTGTTATAATGATACAGAGAGAAACAAGAAGAAAACTATGAATGAGGCTGCCATGGCCTTGTGAGCTTTATTTGGGAGCCTTGGATATTGGTCTGGAGGTGGCATTACACATTCATCTCCATTGAACAAAATTCTTCTCGGGAATGCCCATCCTTCTCTAAAAGTGAAAATTTCTGAATCTTTTTGGAGAAGAATTTCTGTTTGGACATTTCCTCTCTCTCCTGATGTGAGTAACAAGTCATTGTAGAAGTGTATTCCCCAAAACATCCCAGTGTCATCTACAACAAGAGTTTATACTTAGCATTTTTTTTTTCCAGAAAAGGATCAGTCTCTTATAAATAATGAGGCCCTAAAGACATGTTTAAGAGAGCATTTAAAGTACAATTTTTATCATTATTTAGGCAAGAAATGCTAGTTTAATTAGTTAAAAATACTTTTGATAGATTCAAAAGCATCTCAAAATACTTTTGAGATAAACTCTCGTTGCATCTTTCAAATATATAAAAGGGAGTTTGGTAAAAATGTCCGACATTATTAAGACATCTTCGATAAGTGAATGCCTTTAAGGGTTATTTGGGCCCCCAATTTCAAGTGGGTGGGGAGTGGGTTCAACTCCAATATAATATAATAGTTGGTGTTTCCAAATATTATAACCTACAATTAATTATAGTATTATTATTTCAAACCCCTCTTACTCATCATCTCTCACTCTATTACAATGTTTACTATTTCCTTGCCTAGACCAAAATAGTATGCACCCCAAACACGAATTATTATAATCCTAACCCATACTAAAATAGTCTCTACTTCAAACATAGATTATTATAATCTACAGACTATTAAAACCCACAAACTATAATAACCAATGAACAGTGGCGAAACTTACTGACGTTACCATACTGATTGAGGGGGCTGTAGTTGAAGCTGAAAACTTGAGTAATATTCCGCAAATTGGGATGCATCACTACTAAGTTCCATTCAGAGTAATTCTTAGCAAAATTTAGACTTGTGATTGTTATCTTTACCCTCCAATACCGTGTATAACTCTGTTTCACATGCCAATGTACCCTTATTGGGCACATGTGCTGTGAACACCTCACCAGTGGTTCTACTTCAGCAGTGTAATGTTCGTGTGGAAGTTGCAACACTGAAGGAGTTTCACCTGACCTGTAAAATATTTTTGGACAGTGGAAGATTTCACTAGTCACACACAGAAATAACTAAGCCTAAAAAATGGCAGGGGAGGCAAAATGCGGAAGATTACTCGACACATTTTGTTCCCTTCAGCCCTTGGCAACCACAGCTGCACTGAGGGCAAGGGACAATGGTGCTGTTGTAGAAGGATGACACTGAAACGCAGCACCTCGGTGTTGGTGATGATCGAAATTGGGAGTAAACACAGGTCACATTCCATGTTTCTACAATCAGAAATAATGTACAGATCCCAGAGAGGGAGTTCGGTTAACCTACAATTCTGCAACTGCTTTCTAAATGTCAAAAGGCATCTCATAAAACTAACACATAAATACCAATTCCAAGCATAATTTTTATAGAAGAGAAGTACATGCCAATCACGACTGCGCAATGCTCACTTCAGTAGAAGCCAGAGATATTTACATAACTCAATCTACAGTTTGGTATTAGAAGTGACCTTGAAGGAAAAAAAAAATCTCCACTCTCATATTTCCTTTATGTTGATACTTCTTCAACTTAACAAGATAAAAGGTCAGTTCGACATCCATTTTGTTTATAAAGTTTTCCATTGTTAAAATCCCAAACAGTTTAATTTAACTAAAGAAGTTATAATCTTTTATCATACAGGACATAGAAGAACAAATTTTTGTATCAGCTATCTCAAGTAATTACCTAGAACTTGTGTCCACCGGCGACCACCATCCTTACTGAACTTGGTTGGAGAGACTTGGAATGGTTCACTACAAGTATATCCAGCAAGCCCCAGTGTGAAATTTGCAGGCATTTTGCTATCTACATCCTTCCCAGAAGACTTCCCAACATTCATTTGGAAGGCAGCTCCATAGTTGGCAGACTCTTGTCTCATGGAAGATAGCACACCTCCTTTGCAACAATTGGCCACCTGCAACTTATAAGGAGCTCCAGGCATGAGATCAACAATCACAGGCTCCTTCTCACAACAGTGAGGAAGCTCTCTGCCTATGTATTTGGAGCAATTTCCTTGCTGAGTAGCTTCTGCTCCCCACATACCCCATATAACCTCCTCACCTTTCCATGACCAGCCAAGTTTCCAACCAGGCAGCTCCACATGGCGAAACAGTTGGAAATTGTACAATGAAACCCTCACCTGTAAAGTTTGACATAATAATCAATAGATTTAGAACAAAAAAAGGTGGTAAGTTGTAATTGCTTTCGTCTTCATGTGTATATAGTTAGATGAGCTCCCAGAAGATTTGATAGTTTGATGAGTTTGTTGCTGTGATACAATTGAATTGTTTATGACACAACGCTACAATATCGCAAAACTCACAAGAGAAACCACTGAAACAAGCTGCTGCATTTTGTAGATGGGACAAAGACATGGAGAAATGAGGACAAAAAGAGTTGCAAGATTCCATGAAAAAAAAAAATTCTTCCAAGTCAAAATGGCCAAACACTTTCACTTATTAGGATATTCGTTTCTTTGAAAAGTAGACGATGTTAGAAAATGCCAAAAATGAGAAACTTTAGCTCTTCGGAAAGTGAGAATGAAAGCTATATATTTTAGTCTAGAGTTGCAATCTCAAACTCATATTTTTTTTTAAAAGTACATTCACATACGTGGTGAGATTTAAGCCTTCAATTCTTCTAAGACAGGTAGAGATATCTTGATCACTAAGCTATGCTCAGATTGACCCCAAAACTATGAACATTAAAGTTTTATAATAAAAAATGTGAAGAAAAAATCTAATTTAGAACGACATCATCTTATAGCGAAAACAACAACGATATTGTTTTCAGGAAAGACTATTGTTCGAACTCCATTAACATCAATATCAGTTAAGAGTTCAACGTGTTGCCTATATTAAATAAAACTCCATAGGTCGACTCAATCATAGATCATTTTTTTATATATCCATGAAAATCCGGACTAACTTACATGCACCTCGATTAATCTCACGAGATAACCGTCTGACCCTATAAACCTTTGGGTGTCAAAAAAATTTGTAGGATATTAAATCTTAGGTAGATGGCCATGATCATTTTAAAATGAAACAAACCAATAATATGATTTTAATAATATGTGATTCACACTTAAATATTAAGATAAAGTATTCCAATTAAGATAAAGTATTCCAACACAAGAATCTTTTAGAAATAGTGTTAAGTTAATTCAAGATGATAAGTAATAACAGTGATAAACTAAAAATTGAACAGTAAAATCAGAATCATAACAGTTATACTTACATCATAAGTATCCCCATTCTCTACCAAGAAATCCCAAGTGATAGTAATGTTAGCATAAGGGTCCAATGAGTCATATCCATCTGCATTTCAACCTAAGCTTTGTATTAAATTTCTTCTATTCCCTCACTAGATCAGAACCCTTTAATTTCCTCAGACAAAACAGAACACAAATATGAGATAAAGAGAATTAGAGAGAGGAATATATATACTTACAGGAAGGTGAGAAGGAGCAAGTGAGAGAGAAGAAGATCAAAAGAAATACCATAAACCTTTGATCCAAAAATGGGTTTCTAAACTGGTTTTCCATACTCAAAACAAGATATTGAAAACCCCAAAAAGGGCTAGCGGCGGATTTTCAAGAAAATCTGTGAAGGGGAAATCTGAGGAATGGAGGCGAGTGGGGATTTCGGCGTTAAGTTGAATATGAAATGTGAAAAGGGGAATAAAAGGGAAGAAAGAGAAGGGAAATGGAAAGGAAACGCAAAATGCATAATGGGGACTGAATGCATGGCATGGGAATGAATGAATGTATTGCATTTTCTTGCGGTTTCCTTCTTTCTTTGGTGGGAATGTTAAAAAGCATTATTAATTGAGATTAATGAAAAATCCCCAAATTAGATGTTAAATTTCAAACCAACTTGGTCTATATATTATTTATTTATTTTTGAAAAAATTGGTCTTATTTTTGTGGAAGTGTAGGATGAAAATGTGGATATTGATAGATATTTTTGAAAACTATATAAAATAATAAATAAATATTTATATTAACGGATTAAAATGACTATTGTTTATATGATCATAATTACATTTGTGATTTTTGTTTCTTTCTCTTTATATTTCAAAGTTTTTTTTTTCACAGTATTATATAAGTATCTATTCATATAAAAATGTTGATGAAAATATTTAGAAATTTAATGTGTATAGTGGTTAAAAGGCATGGAATTCATTTTCTAATTAATTAAATAAATAAAAACAGAATAGGTCGGTTTGTAGTGAATTTGCTCGTGTTCAAGGCTCACTTGGTCAGTGATCCATATCATTGCCTACCATTTTCTTTTTTCTTTCTTTTTTCCCAATAAATTGTTTTCTTAATAAAAATTATTTTAAATTATAAATTTAAAAGAAAAATTATTAACAAAATTTCACAATAGACCGTGATAGACATTTGTATCTATTGCAGTCTATTGCAGATAGACAACAAAATTTTATTATATTTATAAATATTTTGATTTTTTTATATTTAAAAATAGTCCTAAATTAAATTCATTGACTTTAGATTTGAATTATCTAATGGTTCTTTGAGCTTCTAAAAATTACTCCTAGACCATGGGATTTGTGCTTGGATTTTCAAATGGGTTTGAACTTTTAAAACATAGGTATCATTGTAGGGGGTAAATGAACTTTGCATGAGATATTTTAGGTTGGAGATAGAGGAAATAAAATATGCATGCGAGTGAAAAAAAAAAAAAACGGATTTGATGTGTTTAGTATGTATATATTATTCTAAGATAGATTGTAAATTTAATTTTTATGATTTTGAGAAAGTTAAAATTTAATTTTTATAATTTATAATTAGAATTTAGTATCTAGCTTCATAAACAATCCTTATAATATATACTATTTATGTGATTTTATTAAACAATAAAGACTAAATTCTAACTTTTAAAGTTATAGGAACTAAATTCTATTTTATAGGAAACAAATTTATAATTTAATATAGAGAGAAAAAGTTAAAAATAAAGTTAGATATTTGATGACTTCAAATCAAATATATATTACAATTCATGTGTTTATTATGTTATCACATTTTGTTCTATTGAAAAAGAATTACTATCTTATTTGTTTATTTTACCTCCAGCACAAATAGATAAATCATCCATTTCAATTTAAGGGAAAAATATGGAGTTGTTGTTTGATAACAATTTTTGTTTATTATTTTTAAAATTTGAAGACGTTTCTAAAATGGGTCAGAAACTTAAAAAAAAAAAAAATAGTTTCTCTGTTTTGTTTCTATTTTATTTAAAGTTGTTTAATAAATGAATTAGAGTGTGGATTTGGTTAGTTAGTGTGGATATTTGCCCAAATAACTCTTTTACTTCATGGTCTTGGATCAAATCTTAAGTGAGATTTATTTTATCTTATTTTTCTTTCTTTCTTTTATTTCATTTTTCTCTCTCTATACATTTTTTGTGTTTCTCTTATAATTATTTTTCTTTTATTTATATTTATTTTCTTTATTATTTTTTATATCTATATGTTAATTTAATTTTGAATTTTGAATTTTCATATATTTAGATTTATATATTATTTTGATTTTCAAATTTCAAATTTTCGATAGAATTGTTTTTAAATATAGGAAAATGAACTAAAATATTTACAAATATAGAAAATTTAATTTTAAAATTTCAAATATTTAGATTTATATATTATTTTGATTTTCAAATTGCAAAATTTCAATATGATTGTTTTCAAATATAAGAAAGTGAACTAAATTATTTATAAATGTAACAAAATTTCATTGTCTATTTGCGATAGATCGTGATAAACTAGTATTTGTGTCTATCTAGGTATGTCATGACAGACATAGTCTATCGCATATTTTGCTATTATTTATATTACTTTCAGCAGTTTGTCGTTTAAAATAATTTCCCAATATGTATATATAAATATTTTTTTAATTTTGAATTTTGAATTTTGCAATATGAATTTTTAATTATATTTGTTAATTTATTTTTTTTTCTTAATTTATTTTTTTCTATATATGAAACCATTTATAATTTTACAATATACAAATTTTGTTTACCAAGATAATCATTTAGGTTCATTTTAGTACTTTTACAATAATGATATTTCATAATATTTTATTGAGTTAGATTTTAGTTTACATCATTTAAAATTTAAAACATATAACTTGAGTGAGAAATAATATTGTAAATCAAATTTTAGCAACATATGAATGATAGAAGCAATAGTATTATTGTTATTAATTTTACATCGGGACCTATGTGTATTTGATAATTATTTTTTCTATTAGATTATATTTAAACTATAATATATGAGAAAAAATGTAAAGGAAAAAAATACAATAAACGAGAAACAAGAATAGTTATCAAACAAGTTTTTTTTTTCTTGTTTCTTGTTTTCGAGAATCAGGAAACATGAATATTTATCAAACATATTCCTATTTCTTGTTCTTAAAAAAGAAGAAACAAGAAACAAGAAAAGGACATAAAACAGGAAACAAGAACGTTAAATAGACCCTTAATGTCATTGATAAAAACCCGAAGAAAAAATAAAAAAAGGAAGACAAATAGGTAGCAAATTTATAGTTGAAACTTAAAAAAAAAGAGAGAGAGAGAGAATTGTAATACTTTTATTGAAAAATTATACTTTGGTCCCTAATATTGAAGTTTGTTTCAAATTAGTTCCTAAATCTCAAAGTTGAACATTTTTAGTCCATGATGTTTCATTAACATTTTGGTCCCTCTATTAATAGTGTCTTTAACTTTAGAATTTCTACAATAAAAAATATTTAATAAATAAATAATAATAATAATTGAAATTCAAATATAATTAAAAAAAAATTCTCGCTCTTCTCCCATATCATTTCCTCTTGGGATAATCCTATGGATGACCCAATAAACAATATCTTACCCACAAAACAATATCTCCAATCTAGATGATGAATAGATAATTTCTAAGATTTTTGAATTTATTAGAGATTTATTAAACAAAAGATTGAAAGTATCGGAATATATTTGATAGAAAATTGAGAGTTCAAGACTAAACATATAATTTAACCTACAAATTATTTTGTTAGTTACACTCTTTGTTTTTTATTCACGTGTTTTCTTTATTTTCCTATTGAAAGATCTTTCTTCTTCTTCTTTTTTTTTTTTTTTTTTTAAAATGTTACATTAAGAATAATAAATATTGATGTTGTTAACACGACGTTTCCGGAGAAACTTGTCTCAGTTGAAGTGTACGTTTGACTGAAAAAGAGAGCGAAGAGAGCGAAGAGTGTGTAGTTTCAAGAGTCTAAGAGTCTTTTAATTGTAGAGAGAATTCTCTTAGACTCTCTCGAATGTAGAATTAGCTAACCCACACAAATAAAGAACTTCTCTATTTATAGAATTTTCAAGTGGACTTGGGCATAGTTGGTCCATGGACCTAGCCCTTTGACCCAATTAATTTGTAGGCCTAATTTGGTACTTGCTCAAATTAAGGCCTATTTTTGGGCCCAATTGGACTTTGACCCAAATGAAAATATCAAATTGGACCATTCATTTTATTCAACCATCATGAAGAAAATACGTGGCTCATTGAAACTCACCAATTTATGTCTTTAACCTCAATTTGGGACACATGTCAACATCTAATTGGTCCCATATTTGATAATTTGTAATTTCGTCATTAATTTGAAAAATAATTTTATGGTTGGTCCAAAATTTCTCATTCAACGAATGTATTTGAAAAATCAAATGTCCTTTTAAGATTTATGCACTTATATGGTAGATGAATCTCAAAAAATATGAAGTTGTAATCGAAATTCAAATATATTTGTTCTTGAATTTGACCTTAATTAATATATCCGTCAAATTATGGATTTGGTATATAAGTTTAACTCGAATTTGGGATAAAATTTGGAATATGACTAAATTTTAATTTGAGATTTTACCCCAAATTTGATTTGGATTGAGGATAAATGTTAAACTTAATTTGAATTTGACATAAAATTTGAAATATACCCAAATTTTAATAAGAGATTAAATGATATTTTTGTAATCCACAATTTATTTTGATTGATGATAAAAACTCAGTGGGATAATTTGAATTTAGAATAAAATTTGAAATATGACCATATTTTAATTTCGGATGAATTTTAGATCTTTCCCACAATTTATTTTGAAAATAGGGATAATAACTTAAATTTGGATGAATTTGATATACAATTTGGAAGTGGTCCAAATTTAAATAATTTGAAATATGTTCAAATTTTAATTTAAGATAGATATGAGGTTTAACCCACCATTCAATTTGATTAGAGGGATAAAAACCTAAGTTTAGAAATTTAAATTTGAGATAAAATTTGGAATATACCCCATTTTAATTTGAAACCCCGCAGTTAAAGATCTCCAACTTGATATAAGATTTAAATCCAAAATGAATTAGGATTTGAGACAGAATATGAAAGATCGAAGAGTCTTGCTTTTATCCAGGTTTGTCATTTTGGTAAAACTGAAGCCACATTTGGGATCAACAAACAGATTTGATTTGAATTTAAACCAAAGAAATCTTTAATCAAATTTAAATCCAAATGAAATCAGAATATCTTTTCCAATTTTGAATCCAAATTAATCTATAAATTTGGCTAATACAAATACTTTTTTTTTTTTAACAACCACGTAGAACTTTGCCAACTTCAAGTCAGAGAAAAACACCATATAGACCTCTCTGTTCGTCCTCTTCTTGAATTCTAACTTTTTCCCTTTTTTCTTGTAAATGGGGTTGAAGTGGATTCTGAATTCAGCCTTTACTCAAGTTCTTCTCACAGAGAAGCAACAATACAATCAGGAGGCAGAAGAAGGAATCGAGAACGTGGAGCAAGTGATGGAGGCGAAAGATGTTCCTACGGAAGTTTGAATTGCGAAAATGGGCTTCAAATGCCACTCTATTATCGTAGGTACACGAAGGGGGATTATAAAAAACTGGAGGAAGGTAAGTTGGATTTGCTTCTGAAACAATATGGACTGTGTTTTGATGGTACCCTTGAGGAGAAAAGGGAACTTTGCCACACTTTCTTCTTCTTCACTATTCTTTTTTTTTTCCCCTCTTCTTTTATCTTTAGTAGCAACTGTCCTTTTTTTTTCTTTCTTTTTCAGATTTTTTTCTTCTTATTACCTCCATACGGTAATTGCAGCATCAATTTTGTTTTCAGATTCAACTTCTGCAAGTACTGTCTTCTTCATCTTCGAGATTCTTTTTCGTCAAGTGCCGCTTTCACTTCCTTTTTTTTTTTCGTATGAGGAATTTTTTTCCTTTTTCTGTCATTCTTCTTCCTTCTTTTCCTTTCTTTAGTAGGCTTTCAACCCTATTTTTCCTCAAGTTTCTTTTATGCTTTTGTTGGTGATGACCGAACTTTATCTTGCATATGAGGTGGAGCTAGGAAAACCGAACTTGATCTCGCATATAAGGTGGGGCCAAACTATCCTCCAATTAAGCTTGACTTCGCTACTTAAGCATGAAGATGGCATTGCAAAGTCTCCAAACTTGAGCATGAAGATGGAGCATCGATGAAAACCCTAAACTTGAAGATGGAGAAGTATCGATGAAGCCTCTGAACTTGAAGATGGAGGGGCATCGACGAATCCTTTGAACTTGAAGATGGAGGAGCATCGACGGAGCCTCTGAACTTGAAGATGGAGGGGCATGGAGAAACGTCGACGAAGCCTTTGAGCTTGAAAATGGAGAAGCGTCGACGAAGCCTCTAAACTTGACGATGGAGAAGCATCGACGAAGTCTTTGAACTTGAAGATGGAAGAGCATAGACAAAACCTCTAAACTGGAAGATGGAGAAGTATCAACGAAGCCTTTGAACTTGAAGATGAAGGAGCATTGATGAAGCCTCTGAACTTGAATTTTATGAAGCATCGACAAACTATTCGAACTTGAATGTGAAGAAGCATCGACAAATTTTTTAGGCTTGATTTTGAATATCCGTCATTGAAACCTCCGATCTTGAGCAAGTGAAATGAAGTAAGCTATATCGAACTTTGAAGATGTATTGCCACTTTAGATGAGCGAAGACCCAGTGTTGAAGATAAAGGATGCCTTAAACTTGAAGATGAAGAAGCAACAAGCCTTTGAGCTTAAATTTGATGAAGCATTGAAAAATTCGTCAAACTTGAATTTAAAGAAGCATTAGCGAAATCATCAAACCTGAATTTAAAGAAGCATCGGAAAAACTTCTAAACTTGATCTTGAAGAACATCTATAGCTGAAGATGAAAAGTCAAACTATAGATGAGTGATGCTTCGAAGTTGAAGAAAGCAACACCCAACACTTCTTCTTTATTTAAGTGAACGATAAGACGATTGAATTTTCTAGTGAGAATCTTATTGCACATCCAACCTGTGTAGTATTGTGCAGACGACATGCATCTTCAATTTGTTGCATTGCCTCTAATAGAGATGAACATCTTCAATTTGTTGTGTTGCCCAGTAGAGATGAACATCTTTAATTTGTTGTGTAGTGCCATAAGTAGAGTGATTATGGTATCTTTTTTGATGGATTGAACTTAAATTTCTTTAAGTTGCTTACGTAACCTTGAATAAAAGGATCAAGTCATGACGTAGTTCGCTGAGAGATTTTTTTTTTTTTGTTTGGACTGAACTTAAAGTTTCCTTTAAGCTGCCTACATACTCTTCATGATAAATAGGGATCAAGTTATAATGTAGTTCGCAGAGTGATTTTTTTTTTTTTTTTTTGACTAAACTTAAAGTTTCCTTCAAGCTGCCTATGTACCCTTTATGATAACTAGGGATCAAGTTATAATGCAGTTCAAAAGAGATTTTTTTTTCTTTTTTTGGACTGAACTTAAAGTTTCCTTCAAGTTGCTTATGTACCCTTTATGTTAAATAGGGATCAATTCATAACGTAGTTCAAAAGAGAGTTTTTTTTGGTTGTTCACCTTTTAAGTTCATGCGGGTCAAGATCAACATACAGTTTAGGCTCTTACGATGAAGAGCTATTACATTTGGTTTTCAAAAGCTTTTACTTTCATCATGGCTTTGATCATGCACTTCATTTATAGGATTCGTCAGTATAATGAGCTTTGGCTTCACTATCAAGGAACCTTCTGTACTTATATCAACAAAAAACTTCCTCTTCATGCATGAAGGGACACGATTGTGAATCTTCTCGTCGTTGTTTTCTTAATGAAATGGTTTTGCCTTCAAGATTTTCATTTTTCTTGCATGTTGATCGCTTGTCATCTTAAGACGATCAAAAGTAGATGCTAAAGGTCGATCTTTCTTTGGCATGGAGATACTTAGCCTTTCGAAGGCCGAAGTTTGAGTGAAAGCAGACACCGAGCATTGGTTTTCTTCTTCCATTGTGGCTATACTCAATCTTTGGAAGACTAAAGATCGAATAGTTGAAGGCTTGATACCATTAAAGATAAAAGCTCTTTGCTCAATTTCTTTTGAATCACCGACTTCTTCAACAGTTACATGATTATTGTCGACTTCCGCTGTGCTGACAGCATGACATGCAATAACTTCTAATACTTCTTCTGGATCATTAATGATGAAGTTTCTTGGGAATAATTTTGCCAAAGTCATCGGTCTTCGACGTTGAGGGAAGTCCTCGTTTTCTTCCTTAGTAGGCTTAGGCTTCCATGTCCTCTTTTTCCTTTTTTGTCTCTTGGCCTTACTTCCTCTTTTGTAATTTTAATGGAAGCGCAACTTCTTTTGTGTGGAATTCGACTTTCATCTCTTTCGATAAGTCATGAGGATCCACCCTTTGTCATTATCTTCAATAGGATCATCTTTCTTTTGGGAGTTTGTCATTTGAGTCTCTTGTTGAAATCAAATAACTATAGGCTCGAAGGTTCCAAATTGGATCAGGCTTTTTCTTTAATCGTAAGATAAAGACGGCGTTGGAACACTTGAAGTTGTTGCTATTGCAGTGTGATTTGTTTGAGTTACTTCATCAAGCTCTGTTGCAGTATGATTTGTTTGAGCTACTTCATCAATATCTAGCTCAATCTTTTTTTCACAAGCCAACTTTAGAATTGGCTCATTTAGCACAAAACATTTCTCAACTGGGTGGCTAATGACCCGATGATATTTGTAGTAATCAGGATCATCTATTCTTCCTAACTACTCCGGTCGCATGCATTCCGACAGTTGAATGAGTTGTTTCTCTAATAGTTGCTCCAACATGTCAACAACATCAAAGTCAGGTAATGGATAAACCTTTTCCTGTCTTTCTTTAAGAGTTGGGCGACGCTTCTTGTTCTTATTGTGTTTTCTTTTCAAATCTTGTTTCTTTTTCTTTAGAGGAAAATTTCAACGGGGTTGCATGAATGACCATAGATTCTTTGGTGGCACTATCCACAATCTTTTTAGTGCCCTTGGTTTCATTCTTGTCTTTTCTCCATTCAGGGACTAAGAAATCTTTAGTTCCCCTATTGGCGATGCTCAGCTCCATGTCATGAGCGTGTGTCGCTAACTCTTCAAATGTACGAGGTTTAATTCCTTGTAGGATGTAGAGAAGCTCCTAATGCATGCCTTGGGTGCACATCTCCACTACAGATAATTCAGTGAGTCTATCTTTACAATCCAAACTTACACCTTTCCATCGGTTGATGTAGTTAATGACTGACTCTTCATTTCATTGTTGTTGGGATTGGTGTCTTAATTCTTCTGGAGTCTCGTAGTTTGTAAACTGTACACATTGTTATGAATAAAATAAGAGTTATTTATTTGGCATTTACTCATATCTAATAAACAATGCTCCATGGTTATTGTATGTAAACTTAAGCATGTATATGAGATATACAAGTAGATCATGCCTTAAGTGATAACCTAAAAAGGTCTGTAGTATAAAGATTAAAAAGGGATACCTGATCTTGGTGACACTACGGATATGGCCCGCTTTGTAGAGGTTTGTAAGTGTTGTGAACTACTACAAATGGTAGACCCTGACCATTCATGTGGAAACATGCAAGCGGGGTATCCTATACAAAGAGTTTGTATAAGACCGGATCACGAGATGACTAATCTCTTTATATAACGCCGTTGATACTTGAGACTTACATCTCACCTAAACGACCATAGGTGACATGACCTCAATCTGAGTGTTTAGGGAACTTCTGCCTTTGAGGGAGGTCCTTTGATTAGTATGGGTAAGAGTGGCCAGATTGCCAACTCAACATGCCTACTTTTTTGGGGATTTGTCTGATTTAGGATATGGGAACTCAGTTACACAAGATGAAATTCACTCCTTCCTCGAAGTAGGGGTAAGTAGATAGATTAATCCCTTAAGGGCTGATTCCAGGTCTTGAACATAGTGGCCACAACTTCTCTTTGGAAGAGAGGACTCAATCATAGTAGAACTATGACTTATGTTCATTAAAGAGATTAGTGGTACTTAAGGAGTTAGATGTAATTACAGGGGAATAATGGTAAATTGGCCCAACGTATTTACGAGCGATCTTTGAAGGGTTATCGCATTGTTGATTGGTTGATATGAACACAAAATATATCTGTAGTAAGAAGAGTGTAGCTATCGGTCTTTAGTGGAGTGTCTGGTAGTTAACGAATGGTGGATCTCGTGACTAAAGAGTTTAGTCAGTTATAGGTTGGAGCTTCAAGCTACAGGTCCATAAGGTCCCCTTGGTAGCTCAATGGATTCAAGTTGAGAATCAGTTCTTAGTATTTATTTGAAATGTTCAAATTGACAAGAGGAAATTCAATTATATATGATATGATCGGTATGATGTATGAGATACATCAAGTGGAGGATTAATGTAAATGTGATGTACATTAAGTACCATAAAATAGAAAAAGAGCTATGGTTTATATATTTCATGAGATGAACTATCACACCCCACCCTAGACCACCTTCTTAGCCTAGAGAAAGGTGTGACTGCAGCAGTTACCAACCCTTGGGCTGACACTTACTGCCTAATAACTCTTGCAGAATAACTCTGATACTAATTGTAATTCATTTGCAACAGGACGTCTTTAGGCCCACAATTTATTAACTTAGAAACATAATATGTTTAGAGTCATTATAACATTAGATTTACAAGTCCCAAAACCTACAAACCCTAGTCCCTATATGAACAATAGTAACATGTATACAATATTAACTGTAACCACCTAGCACACAGTTACAAGTCTTTTAGTCCTTTAGTGGCAGAGCAATCTTTAGAGGATTTGATCGCTACCTGTGGGGGGGACAAAATATTTGAAAACGGGGTAAGCTTACGCCTAGTGAGTGACCGAGAAAACATAGTAAATTCTCATGCATAATTTCAGAAAATAATTTTATCTGAAATATAAACTTTTGCAGCATAAATATTTTCCAAGCGTAAATTATATAAAGCTATTTTAAACATAAAATAGTAAAAGAATTTCTCAAATCAAGTACTTTATAACGGGTAACATAATCCCAACACCAACTACTAGTCCAGAGAGAACCCTTTATTCAATCTCTTACTTTATTCACCTGTGGCCACATTAGGTACTACTGCTTAAATACCTTCTCCTTGTACTTCAGTATCGAGCTACTAGGATACCTTCTCCAACGTACTTCAGTATCCCATTGGCTTGGTACCTTCTCCAACGTACTTTAGTACCAATAGATACCTTCTCCTTGTACTTTAGTATCTAGTTGGGTGGATGCCTTCTCCTTGTACTTCGGCATTTTACCAAAACTATTTTATAAACAACTTTTCTCTTTAAATCATATACAGTATAACACATATACAATGTGACTTTAAAGAGGGTAACGCATGCTGGATCAAATCAATACATTTACATATGTAAATAATATTTCAACAATATGCATGCGTTCAAACCATAATTCAAACTTTCTTGGAAACCACTTTGTAAAACTAGTAGGCATGAGAATTATTTTCGCAAATATACTTTCTATAAATTTTCTAATCCAAAACAGCTTAAAAAAATTTTAGTTCGAAAAAATTTTAGCCACTCACATCGATTTCTTAGGAGCTTTTCACTCTAGTAGCTCCTCGGGCTCCTTTTCACCCCTAGAATCTAGATTCAACTTATAGCTTATATTACTCATAGTTATGGACCTTATTTTGAAATACTTCCTTCTACATACTTATTTTAAAATGTCTCAGGAAGCTTACTTTAAAATTTAAGCTCAGAAATCCTCGTGGTTTGGCCGGAATCACGGATTCTTTAAGACTGGTCAGATTGATCCGATAGTCTAAATCTTTTGCCTTTTTCTCAATCTCCAGCCCGGTTCCTTTGAGCTTTTTCCTCTGGCAGTCCTACTCTGAAGACTAGACTTCCAGAGCTTTCAGATGGATTTAGAATCACTTCAAACACACGAGTAGATTGGGAGATCTTCTTGTCTCAAGTTGATGCGTTTTTCTCAACCCTCACTATTCTCCCTCTCCTTTACGAAATTTATGATTCTGTGATTTGAAAATGAAATCCAAAAGCTCTATTTATAGGCGTTCAAATCTCCCGTGGTGTTGGCAACACCTACTTGGCTGCATGGTCAAATTTTTATTTCTCTCCTTATCAACGCAAGCTTGCATCACCTTGTCCTAAGGTGTTTTCTTCATATGCGTCCACCAAATTTCCTTAACCCTTAAGAATTTTTCTTATGAAGATACTTAATTTTGGTTGACGTTTGCCCTTGCGTCTTCAACCTTTTTTTGTATTCAATTTAGGGTTTTCAATGTATAATCTACAAGAATGTGGCCAAATTCAACGCATAAATACTTGCCTGGTCGTTCGATGCATAGGCGAGGCCCTTCAATCGCGTGGGCGTGACGTTCGAATGCAACACTGGACAAGGCGTGACTGACGCACAGGCTGCTCTCGCTCTCTCCCACTTTCTCACTCAAAATATCGCTCTCTCCACCCTCGCTCTCGCCAACTTCTTAGCGCTCAAAATCTCGCTCTCTTTACTCTCGCTCTCTCCCACTTTCTTGCTGGTCTTGCTCTCTCCAATCTTGCTCTCTCCCACTTTCTTGCTCAAAAATCTTGCTCTCAATGATCTCGCCCGTCTCGATCTCAATGATCTTGCTCTCAACGATCTCGCTGATCTCACTCTCAACGATCTCGCTCTTAGCTACTGCGAACATTGTTTGTCTCCGTGAAATTTCTAACACGATTATGCCACTAGTCACTTGCCTTCAAGTGCTTTGTGCACACACGCATTCACAAAAATTTTCCATACTTAGCCAATTTTTTCCCAAATTTTTCAAACTCAATTTCCATATTTTTCTTTTCAAATCCCCATTCCTTCTTCACCATTCCACACTAACTTTCTCATCAACTTACTTATATTACAAAATTTCATTACAATTTTACCAATTAAAGCTCAACTTAAATTATTCAAGGAAAATCTACTTAACACTTAGAAATTTCCTTCCCTTAACTTAGGATTTAACTTTCACTTAGTTAATTTCTTTTTATCACTTGCTTAAGTAAGGAAAATAGAAATCTGGGTTTCACATGAAATATTAAAACTATAGGTTATAAATATAATATGGTAAGTCGGTTATCATATATATTTATAATAATATTAATTATTGGATAATTATATCTTTTTCTCTAATAACCAATTGAGTGGGAGGTTATTGGTGGTTTTATGGCAACCATAAGGAAAAATGTTTTCCTAAATTTAGTAGAGTTGCTATTCTCAGAAAAGAACTCATGGAATGGTGTCAAGTGAATTGGTTTCACTAAACGATAGCTAAAAAAGAGATTAAACGATCGTGGAGTGACACTATATTATAGTTCACTCAGCTGGTCGTAGCTAAACGATTGTAGGGCATTATCTATACGATAGGTTGCCTTCGTCGACACGATTGAGCATTCGTCTATACGAGAGACTCTTCTCATCTCCCACTTGCTCAATCGCCTACACGATTGTTGTTCCTCTGGTCTCTTTCTCTAACCAAGTCCACATAGAGCTTACACTTCTGGATTCTCACACCAAGAAGATCAAGGTAGCCATTGTGGTGGTGTCCTCACTTAACTCAACTGAGTTCAAGGTTTTGGAGGTCGTTCGTTGGGGTCGTGATCTTGAAGATCATTGAGTTCGAGTTTGCTGTTGATTATGCTATGTTGCAGTCATTGTGTTTGAGTGTTCGTGATTGTTGTCGGAGGTTGATTGAGCATTCGTGATCGAGGGAGTTTGAAGAACGAGTCTTCAAAGATATGATACTTTATCCCTTGATCTCTTCTGAAAGCATGTTGTAATTTCATATTGTGCATGATCTGTAAGTTTCCATTTCTTGACTATAATTGTTAGTGTTCAATTTCGAATAGAATTTGGAACGATCATTTCGCTGCTCATGGAAATCCTCATGTCAGATTTCCTTCAATTGCTTGGTGCTTGTCAGCTCCATCATGTCGATGATATACCTAGTGCTATAAAAATGGTTGAAAACTCTCTTTCCAACTATTCTAGCTGTCAGTTGCTTCCGGCTCAAGATCAATATACCAACCGAAAGCATTTTTTTCAAGGTATGAACAAACTGCTTGACTAGTTGGTTTCTTTTGGTTCCTACATTTTCGCAGGTTTTGATGAAGTGAACAACATGTTGTTTTGGATTGCTCTTTCCATCAAACTATTGGAACTTTGGAGATTGGTACCCATCAAACATTCTCAAGTTGTCGATTCTCTTAGTGTATGGCTTAGAGTACATAAAAGAAGTCTGAGATGGGCCTCCATATGAAGCTTTGATGAAGTTGGTGATCATATCTTACAGTTGTTGGACTGGCAAGAAGGCAACAGAAGTTGATTGTTGTGATTGGTTTTCCTGCAACACGGTCTTCCCTTTGTCATTGGCTTTAATAGTAGGAGTTTGACTCAATTCAGTAGCTTCACGAGCCTGCATCTATTCTCTTAAGGCAGCGATTTCATGATCTCGCTCCTCTACAACTTTCACTAAAAAATTTATCTTTCTTTCCATCTCTACCATGGCTGACTCAGCCATTACGCCAGCCATCATGACAGACACTACATCAAAGTGTGCTTCTTTCTCTGATTGATCAGAAGCATGAGCATAGTTGTCGAATAAGTGATTTTCTCTGATGAAGATCCAGCCTTTAGGAAATTCCATAAGTTGTTCCCAACTTTTCTTTGAAGACAAAACCTTGTTCTTGTTCCTGCATGATCTCTTTTGAATGGTTATGGGTGATAGGTCTCGTGTAAGTGTCACTTGCGACGGTAACTTTGGATGTGGATTTCTTTGGTTCCATTTGTTGATTTGCATGATGAGAGAGAGATGAGAGGTGGAGACATCCCACCGTGTGTGCCAATTTGTTCCACGAGGTTTTCAGAGAAACTTATTTTGTGGAGTTGAACTTGAGTTAATGTGATGCAATTTGATCTCTAGTACTTGATCCTTTGATTCTTTCTCAGTTGAATGCATGCACTTGACTTGAAGAAACAGAGTGCTTGTTACTCTTGAAGTTGAAGTCTTGGAAGAGTCTTTGTATCTTCAAGAGATTTGTGTTTTCAAGGAGTATGCAGCTTCAGGAGTTTAGGATTCTTCTAACTATAGGAAGAATTCTCTCTAGGCTCTCTGGAATGTAGAATTAGTTAACCCCAAAAAATCAAGAGAACTCCTCTATTTATAGAGTCCTTAGGGGACTTAGGTTTGGTTGGTCCATGGACCTGGCCATTGGACCCAATTAATTTTTGGGCCTAATTTGGTACTTGTGTCAAATTAAGGCCTATTTTTGGGCTCAATTGGACTTTAGCCCAAATGAAAATATCAAGCTGGACCAAATTAATTTTATTCAAACCAACGGTCATGAAGAAAAATTTGACATCATCAAAACTCGCCAATTTATGCCTTCAACTTCAATTAGGGACACATATCAACTTCTAATTGGTCCTAAATTTGATGAATTTGTAATTTCGTCATTAATTTGAGAAATGACATGACAATTTGTAATTGGCCCAAAATTTCTCATTCAACAAATACCCCTTTTCGAGATTATGTACTTATATGGGTGGATGAATCTCGAAAAATATAAAGATATCGCTTGTAGTACAAAATATTACAAAAATGTGAATCCTGATATATATTTTTTAAAAATGTAAAAATTTAAAAATAATTTTTAAACATTTAACGCTTTTAAATAAGTTAATAAGTTAAATTATCATTTTGGTTCCTATACCTTGAAGTTTATTCAATTTAGTCTAGTATTCTCAAATGTCCAATGTATACTTTAAAAAAATCTTAAATTTAGTCCCTATGTCTTACTATTTATGTATTTTAATTAATTTTTCAGATAAAAATCAACTTTGAGAGACTAAATTTAAGATGTATTAAAAGTATAGAGATTAAAATGAGCCATTTGAAAGTAGGGTATTCATGGGTTGGGTTGAGTTAGGTTGAAGCACTTTTTAGACTCAACCCAATTATTTGGGTTATAAGCTTCTTTAACCCAAACAACCCTTATTAAATAACAAACCTAACCCAACTCAACCATGAAATTATTGGGTTAGGTTGGTTCGGATTACTCGGGTCATTATTTAAAATTTTGTTTTAAAAAGAAGTAATATGTTAATACATAAAAGAATTTGAGAAAATTTTATGAATGACACTTTCTCAGGGGCCCAATCTAAAAATAGTCACCATAAAAAAATGGAATGAAAAGTGGCCTTCTGCTTGCATCAACACCACGTAAAGTTACCATTTTGCCCTTGAGATCGCCATCCGCGTGCCTGCGATTACCAAATAAACTCGATTATCGATACCTCATCACACGACCATTGATATTCGTTACCTCGATGCCCTATGTTCGATGTACGAAAACCCTTACTTGATGCTATATTCACGATGCTTGTTACCATGATGCCTAATACACAATGTGATTTCCTCCTTGCTTGTTTAATCGCTACATGATACTCCATACGTACTACCTTGATGGCCTCCTTCTGCCACGTTTATTCTGCATTGTCATTAATGCTCATGTACGAACATGAACAATTTTGGGAAAATTCCTGAAAATTCCCACAATCCCTTCAAATCAAATTAATGAAAAGTGAAACTATTTTTCTCTTAAAAACAAAACTAAAAAAAATTCACACAAAACTCCAAAAATATAAAATCTCACTCACGTTTCCTCCAAAAATCCATTATAGTGCACCTAAAACATTTTGAAAAAATCAACAGTTAATGTAGTCGGATTACAATAGACAACCAGTATGCTTCTTGCAACATTTTTACACCTTGAGTAAGTAAATGTATACCTATATGTTTTTTTTTAATTATTTTTTTACCTTGTGTGAGACGTATGAACATAGCTAAGAGAGCGAGGGTATGATGAGCGAGTATTTTGAGTGTGATCACCAGGACGAGTGAGTACCTCTTAAATGCACGTCACATATGAGATTAGAGAACAACAAATCTCAGTAAGCATCGTGTAATGATCGGCGAGTAGCGTGTATCGCGTATCGAGTATCAAATGTTGAGGTTTTTACACATTGTTCTAACTATCTGTTTCTTTTTTAGGATGGGCAAGAGGTCTATATTCATTCAATATGGTGGTATATGGGACGAAATGGAAAGATGCTATATTGGAGGTTTTTTTTAATGGTATCTGATGCGTTATGAATTGTGATGCGATTATGGTGTGAGTTTGCGGTGATGTATTATGCGTTGTATATGCAAGTTTTCCTAATAAGACCTAAGTATATGCCTCACTAGGTATCCTGGTAAGTCTAGGGTCGAACACAGGGACTACTGACTAAATATGCGACAACTATTTTTATTCTCTTTCGATCGTGAAAACAAATAAGTTGGATGGTGTTTTGATAAAGAATATTTCCTATCCAACGAAGTTCGAACAAAGAGTTGATGAAATCGAGAGTTACAATGAGTATGTGGTGAACGAGTTGAGAAGGGGTTTAATTAACACTTCCTAAGATTATGTACAAGCTATGCGATCATGCTACCCACAAACAATAGCATGTCATCTCTCAATGCAAATGCCATAATTCCTATTTCTAGGATGCATGCAATGTATACGAAAAAGTCGATAGGACTTATGTCTAAGCCTCTATTCTTGTCTATGCGATGATGCATGATGCACACATAAAACAAGTTGACCGCATACTATCATATCCTATATCTAGGGTGCATGCGATGTGTAAATAGCAATAGAGCTTATGTCTAAGTTTCTATTTCTTACTTATGCGGTTCTATTCTAACTCTCTCAAGCCTAGATTCTAATCTGACTCTCTCAAGTCTAGATTCTATCTTTAGACTACTCTCTCAAGTATCTCTAAAGGGTGAATGATGCATACATAAGGCAAGATGATCACATAAAATGTAAATCTTAGGTCATGCTAGCTAAGTACTTCTCAACCTATTCAGGAATTTAGCTATCTGCGAAGTGTGGAGAGATTGAACATAGATTGAAATGTTCCATTTTCTAAGTAAAGTGTTGAATATAAAATAGCAATGGAATTTAGAGATAAGAAGCCCGGTAAGCAATATCTTGCTTCTCGTGGCCTTTTACACTGTTTTTTTCACTCCACACTCTGTCTAGATGAATACTCTTGCTCTCGCAAGTGTTGGCCCTCTCTCTCTGTAGCGCTTTCCGATTGTAATGAATGGGCAGTCATTAAATCTCCTGCTCTGATGCACCGATTAATGGTCACTGAAAGTTGAGTGTACTTGCTACAGTGTGGCTTTAATGGCTTGTCAACTAAATTTGGATTCGACCGTCATCTTTTCCATCCCATCATGATTTATTATGCTGACACCTTGATGCACAGTTTTTATGCGGCCACCTTCTTGTGCAACCTCTCACGATCGCATCTGATCGCATGACTTTGCGATCGCAATCTTTCAAGCGTGCAGTCGCCTAATTCCTTGGATCGCAATTTTACTTGCGCCAATGCATTTTTCCTACACAAAATAAGTAAATTAGCTACTTTTATGCGATAGGCGCATGCGATCGCAATTTCTTCAGTTTAGCTCTTTTGGACATGATATTGTATATTTTTACCGTCGCAATCTCTCATTGTTTTACTTGTTTGCGCTGTAATAACGTGTATTTCTACCTGTTATCAGTATATTCGCTTCAAGCACATTTACGTATAATTAATTGAGAGATCGAGTATATCAAACTACGAAAGTTAGTTCGTCAGAGTTTAATATAATAATGAGGGTGAAATATAAGTTGGATATTGATACTTCTCCAGTATGCTTAATGGACAACGATTATGTCCAAGTTTTCATTGTGGAGTATGATCGTAGTAGACCTTCGATATTCAGAAGTCTTAAGGAAATTCATCAAAAAGCAGCATTCGATTATGCAGTTTGAGATCACTAACCCACATGTGGAGAAGATGTTAATGAGACAGATATTTTTCCGTCGATAGTCTCATTGAAAATACATCAGGAAACAACATTCAATTACATGGATGGAAATCACCAACCCATGTGTGGAAGCGATGTTAATGAGACATATATTTTTCCACTTGTAGTCTCATTGGAAAATGACAACATACACCCATGGCAGGGGTGGGATGCCGAACATCCAAATATGACTATAGAAAAGGATAAGAATGGTATAGTTGTTGAGAATGTGCCTCGCCAAAATCAAACAACAAGAGCTGGATATTGTAATCCCACCAGTGTAGTATCTGGTAGTATTGTCAGAACGGGGGACTTGATCATTCAACCACATTATTCATTAAGGTTAAATGTGAATTTTGAGATAGGTTAAACTTCCTTTTCCAAGAATGATGTGAAATGAGATTTTCCATTAAGAAAAATTTTAAGCTGCGGGTTAAGAAATTAAACAAAAAACTGTATAGTGTGCGGTGTATACACCCGACGTGTGAATTGGCAGTCTGTGTAGTTGAAATGGATGGATGTGATATCTTTAAGATCACAAAGTGCACAGATGAGCAGACATGTTCGATTGACATGCTGAATCACGACAATAAGCAAGCTAGTGTATTTGTAATTGGCCAGTTGATCAAAGAGAAATTTGGAGTTGGTCGGGCCGACAAATCGCGACATATTATTGAGGATATAAAACAACAATATGGTGTTAATACCAGTTATGATTGTTGAGGTTGATGCCCTAAATCTCATAGATTTCGTAGTTTGTAAATTATTTGTACATAAATTATTTATTTCATAAAATAAATTGTTATTTTATTCGATATTTGGTTTGTACTAACTCAATCGAATAAACTAAGATCCAAGGTTATTTTATTCGATATTTGGTTTGTACACGGTTGACATACAAATAGATCATATTTAAGTAATAACTTAAATGATCTGTAGTATATGGATAAGGTTGGGTGTCTTATACTTGCGACACTATGGATACAAACCTACTTTGTGATTGTTATAATAGTTGTAAAGTGATACAAACTATTTGATTCTAATCGTTCATGTGGTGTAATGACCCGACTCCCTAGGACTTAAACCAGGTCGTTACTATAGACATGCATGTATACAATTCAAATTGACATCTTTTCATAATTTAGTAAAACCAAATAAATAATGTAAAATAATTAATTTTATTAAAACTAAATAACTGAAATTCAAGTAGCAGGGCACTCTTAATCCATAAAACAAAACTAGAAAATTCTTTTAGAAAAAAAAAAAAAGTCTAAAGCACAAATACCTAAACTTCGAGTTCAAACATTAAAATTAGAAATTTTGAAATATAAATCCTGAAAACATGAGCAGAAGCATATGATTGGTCCCAGTGGCTCGATCACAGATTCTACTTGTCATTCATCGGCATGTTCTTACCCTTACTTGAAAAATAAACATAAGAAAGAATGAGTATAAAATACTTAATAAGTAACCCTAACACTGGGGTCAGGCTAAGCATCTATGTCCTCTAGATGACACTCTTTAATGGGATGTGCATAACCATATAGTTTCCATGGGACGACTAATAGTTGAACCTACTCTACTGTAGTTTAAGTGTATCCATAACACCTGGCGAATCTCGAAGGAAACAAAAATCTCTGGTAAAGTCCTGAAGGAGTTCACCACCTCTGGTGAATCCCGCAGAAAACATAACCTCTGGTGAATCCCGAAGGAAACACAAACCTTTAATGAATCCCAAAGGAAACACAAACCTCTGGTGAACCCCAAAGGAAACACAAACATCTGGTGAATCTCGAAGGACACACAAACCTCTGGTATATCCCGAAGGAAACACAAACCTCTGGTGAAATCCCGAAGGAGATCATCACCTCTGGTGGGTATCTAACTACTGGTACCGATAACTATCACTATCATAAACATAACATGCCTCATAAAACATAGTCCCACAAACATGCAGATACATATCATCATGCTCATTGTTCCTCCAGCAAATCATATAAACAACGAATAGCTTAGTTCATGCTAGCATTCATAACTTGTTTCAAAACATAATCAGATCAATTTATTTATCCTTATGCATTTTGATACAAACAACCTTAGAATCCTTAAACTAAATTTTAAATTTTATCGTCTGGCATATAGGCAGTTCCAATAGTAATATTACTTACCTCAAATTTAGTCATGAATAAAAGTCCACGAAGTTAATTTCCCTAAAAGTTTTGAAAGACTTGGATCAGTTCTATAACATAAATTTGAAGGTAATTTAGCAACCAAGGTCTAAAATGATGAATCCAAAATTTAAATTAATCCTTTTGGGTCTAAATCCAATTAACCAAAATTCTGAAATATCCCCAATTTAACTTATCGAAAATGTGACTTGGTAAAAAATTAATTATAAAATCCAATTCTGCTTGCCAACTTGAATTTAAATTAAGTCCAACATTTAATAGCTAAACTTCCACAATTACTCTTAATCCAAAAGGCCCAAAGTGTTGAAATTCACCAAAACTTACCAAAGTTAAACCAAAATATTGTTACCCAGTAGGTGATTTATAATCCAAATCACTTGAAATCTTCCAAATCAACACAACGCAAAGCCACTTAATAACGAACCTGAATCTTTTTGAGAATGACGGATGGCACCAACACGTGATGAGTATTAAAAATTGAAGCAAAAAATTAATGGGTAACAAAGATCCTCAAGAAAAAACTATGGAAACTCATCTAAAAGAACCCAATCTATACAAATTTTGAGATTCCGACGAGAGCAAGATAATGGTAGTGGCAACGTCAAGGAAAGGGGGATGAACGATGACAATCTGACGATTGATGTAGCATTTGGAAGATCGATGGTAGTTGAAGTCGACAGAAACAACTGACTCACGACAACTGGAAGACCGACACCAGTTGGGTTGGTGAACGGAGGACACTGGCATCGTGCGGCTGGATGGATGACTGAGGTCATGGCTGGGCGAGCGGCTTTGACGGTTAGGCTTGGCGACGAAGGCAAAAGCTTGGGTATGGGTGTTGGCAGTGCACAGTAGAAAAGAGGGGGGGGGGGGGGGGAAGTCCCTCGCACGCACGGATGAGAGGGAGAAAGAGATTATAAGATTTTATTTTATTTAACCCTATTTTTATTCTTTCATTGCAACTCATATATATACTAATCCCTTTCCTTTTCCTCTTCAAATTCCAAATCTTTTTGGAATTACATATCCAAATATTTTTGGGAAAGTAATTTAAACCAATCATCTCAATTAATCGATTTAATTTGATTCCAAATATCTTCTCCAAATTGTAATTCAATTTCCCCAAACTAAATTAAAATTGAGCTAATATGACATAAATTTCAAACTTTCCTTTAATCAAATCTAAATTCTAAAATTTCCTTTTGAACAAATAATAAAATTTGAATTATCCTTTTACAGTAATTCAATTTAACTTCCAAAATTCAAAATATTCTCAAAACTTACAAAATACTAAACTTAAATTACCAACAAACTTGGGATGTTACATTCTTCCCTCCTCAAAGAACTTTCGTTCTTGAAAGTTCATTCCCAAAAAACCTCAGTGTTGGGCTCTCATCTCATCCTCTTGTTTCCATGTAGCCATCTCGAACTGCTTATTCTACCACAGAACTTTCACAAGTGCTATCTCCCAGTTGCGTAAGGTCTTAACGTCCTTGGCGAGAATTCTTACAGACTTCTCTTCATAACTCAAGTTTTCATTCAACTGTAGTGGTTCAAAGTCCACTACATGGGACAGATCTGCCACATACTTCCTTAACATCAGAATATGGAAAACATTGTGAACTGAAGAGAGGGACGGTGGCAACGCCAACCAATAAGCTACAAGGCCAATTCGCTCCAAGACCTCGAAAGGCCCATTAAATCGTGGGCTTAGCTTCCATTTTCTTCCAAACATCATAATACCTTTAGGTGCCACTTTTAAGAACACTTTATCACCAGTTTCAAAATCTTAGTCTTTATGTCTAACGTCGACATAACTTTTCTATCTGCTCTGAGCTATTTGCATATGAGCTCTAATCTTCTATATTGCCTCATTCATGGTTTGTATTAGCTAAGTTCCTAGCAACTTCCTCTCACCAAACTCATCCCAACATATAGAAGACCTGCAACTCTTTCCATAAAGGGCCTCCAATGGCGACATGCCAATGGTAGCCTAATAACTGTTGTTATATGCAAACTCTATCAAATACAAGTGAGAGTCTGAACTCCCTAAAAACTGTATTGCACAAGCACGCAATATATCCTCCACTGTCTGGTTCAAACTTTATGTCTGTCCATCAGTCTGTGGGTGAAAAGTTGTACTAAAATCCAATCAAGTACCCAATGCTATTTGAGGACTCTTCCAAAAGTTAGATGTAAAGTGAGGGTCTCTATCTGACATAATGGACACAAGTACTCCATGCAACCTCACCACCTCTTTCATGTATGCACCCACTTACTCATCGAAAAAGTAAACTTCCCTGGAACGAAATGTGCTAGCTTAGTGAGCCTGTTTATTACAACCCAAAATACAATAAAGCCCTTTGTTGTTCGAGGCAACCTCATAATGAAGTCCATAGACACATTCTCTCACTTCCACTCTAGTACACTTAAGGGCTGCAACAAACCTGCTGGCTTCTGCCTCGAGGCTTTCATTGCTGACACACCAAACACTTACTAACAAACTCAGCTATCTCTTTTTTAATGTCATTCCACCAGTAATAACACTTCAAGTCTTGGTACATTTTGGTACTACCAGGATGTATAAAAAATGAGGAACTATGAGCTTCCAACAATAAATTATTCTTAAAGTCACTGTTCACTAGTATGCATAAGGTTCACTAGTATGCATAAACGTCTCTGATAGAGAAGACCATTCTCTGCGTATACAAAGAACTTACCACCATGCTCTGATTCCACCTTGTGAACTTTCTCAACCAGGTAAGGATTGCCCCGTTGAGCCTCAAATAATCCTCTACCTCAAGGTCAGTTGCACTGACAATTACACCAACTGTGCTGTGACATCTATCATTGCTACTGCAATCTCAGCCCACTCAAGGTCATTGCATAGATGAGTCTGTCTGGTAACAAGGCTACCGAATGGGCTACCTTCCTACTTAGAGCATCTGCCACTAGTTTTCTTTCTTGGGTGGTACAAAATCTCACAATCATAATCCTTGACCAACTCTAACCACCTACGCTATCGCATGTTTAATTTCTTTTGAGTGAAGAAGTATTTTAAACTCTTATGGTCGGTGAAAATTTGTATCTTCCTGATAGTTGGTAGAAATACAAGCTATTGTAGCCTTTTATTTAGAATGATGAGGGCTAACAAGTAGAATATGTGTTGATAATACTAAAAATTCATGTAAAAAGTGAGCTTGCGTCGATCAACACTGAAAATCTCTACTAACCCAATATTATGTGTTATTCTGCGTCAAAATTCGTAGCTATCGTAGGAATCGGTCGCATGTGTTGAATCTCAGACCATCGCAAAGTTGATCGCATGGATGTTGCAGCTACAGAGTAATAACCATGATAGAAGGGTGATCGCAAAGTAGGTGGAATGCGTTGGTACTTCAGAAAAACAAGCATGAACGCATACCTTGGGAGTATCAAAAGGATAATATGATGTTGACATTTCACTTACGCGCCAAAAGTGGCAGTGATTCATAGTGGGACCACCAATGCTATCGGCGTTTAAGCTCTATAAATAGAGCCTTAGAGCCCAATTTCAAGGTATCCGAGCTTCTGCCTTAAGGCGGATCCTTGTGATCACAGATGNCTCTATAAATAGAGCCTTAGAGCCCAATTTCAAGGTATCCGAGCTTCTGCCTTAAGGCGGATCCTTGTGATCACAGATGAGAGCATGAGCAGACACTTTTTGAGGATTCTTCACCTTCACAACCCATTTCGAGTGATAACCAGAGTTTCGCCGTAGATAGAGCTCAAGAGAGACTACTCCACCACCCATCCATGGCACCACCAGCAGCCTTGACGGACATCAGATGGAAGCAAGAGATTGCTTACATCTGGCCCTCCATCTTTCTTCTTATCTCTGTATTGTATTACATTTTGGCTTAAGACATTAATACATTTTGTAACCAATGCATTTCTTTAGTTTCTTCAATACCATCTTCTTCACTTTGTCATCGTTTACCTTCATCGTTTAGTTATCAAAGGCGGTCGCATACTCAATCGTGTAACCTAGAGATAGGACGCATGTAGCAACCCACCGAGAGATGTACGTTGTGCGAGTATAGGGAGTCAATCCTGTTTACTTAGTGCGAGGCTATCGCAATGCTTGTCTATGAGCTAGTAGCTATAACTACTGCCCGAGAGGGTAAGTAATGGAACTCACTAAGCAAAGTAAGCAGTGTTCCTAGAGATAGGAATAATCTTATGCTCACGCAACCATGCGTTATAGAGATATAAGCATAAGTCTAACCACCGAAAGGTGTGCGATACGTTAGTGTGGCTAGTTGGGATTACCCTTGCGACCAAACTTAATACCGCGGTGAATTTACTCCATATAAATAATGCCTCCAAATCTTAAAGGTAAAAACCGCTACTGCCAATTCCAAATCGTGGGTGAGATAGTTTCGTTCATGGTTCTTCAATTGATGAGAGGCATAAACAACTATCTTCCTGTACTGCATTAGCACACACTCCAACCCTTTCTTGGAGGCGTCACTGTAAATAACAAAATCATATGATTCGTCTGGCACTGTAAGAACTAGAGCTAAAACCAACATCTGCTTGAGATCTTGGAAACTATCCTCACAAGTCTTACTCCAAACAGAAGAAGCTCCTTTTCTAGTCAACAGAGTCAAGGGAATGGCTATGCGGTAAAAATCCTTCATAAATCACCAGTAGTAGCCTGCTAACCCTAGGAAGCTACGCACCGCACTAACTATGGTTGGACGAGACCAACTCGTATCTGCCTCAATCTTTGCGGAATCAACAAAGACTCCTTCTTTTGACACCACATGTCCTAGAAAGAATGCCTGCCTCAACAAAAATTCACATCTAGAAAACTTAGCATATAACTTATTCGCCCTCAAAGTCTCCAAAACTTTTCGTAAATGCTCTTCATGTTCTGCCTTCGTGTTGGAGTAAACCAATATGTCATCTATGAAAACTATCACAAAGGTGTCAAGGAATTCCTTGAACACCCTATTCATTAGGTCCATAAATACTGCTAGAGCATTTGTCAAGCCGAGTGACATTACGATGAACTCATAATGCCCATACCTCAAACGAAAAGCTGTCTTCGATATATCACTGCCTTTTATCCTCAATTGATGGTATCCCGACCGAAGATAAATTTTGGAGAACATCATAACGCTCTGTAACTGGTCGAACAAGTCATCAATCCTAGGAAGTGGATACTTATTTTTTATAGTCACTTTATTTAACTCTCTGTACTCAATGCAGAGATGCAATGATCCATCCTTCTTTTTCACAAAAAGTACTGGTGCATTCCACGGTGTCACACTAGGGCGTATGAAACCCTTATCCAGCAACTCTTGCAATTGAATCTTAAGCTCTCTCAATTTTGTTGGAGCCATTCTATATGGAGCTTTCAAGATAGGATTTGTGCCTAGCTCCAACTCGATAGCAAAATTTATCTTCTGATGGGGCGGCAAATCTGGGAGATCCTCTAGAAGAACATCTAGGTAGTCTCTCACTACTGGCTCTGAGGTCAAGGAGACTTCAACCTCTCTAGTTTCAACCACACTAGCCAAGATACTCCAGGCACCTTGGTTAAACAACCTATTGGCTTTCATAGTTAAAATCACTTTGGGCAGACTACGTTCCCAGCCTCTTTAATCTTAAAGCTGGCTTCTATAAAAGAGCTAAAAATAACCTCCTTGCGGGAGCAATCTATACTGGCATGATTAGCAGCTAGCCAATCCACGCCCAATGTCACATCAAAATTACACATGTTTAGAACTATCGAGGTCACATCTAATGTATGATTTGCTATTTCTACCTGACATTCATTTATCTTTTTAGTAGCTAACATGATTTCTTCTGATGGAGTGGAACTGATAGAACATACTGTAAGGGTTCTGACTCTAACATGGCATGTTTTACAAATACTGACGATATGAATGAATGAGATGGACTGGAGTCAAACAAAACCAATGCATAGTGTCCCAAGATTGGGAGCGTACCTGTCACAACTGTGTCGGACTTCTCGGCCTCTCGTAGAGTGGTGGAATACACTCTACCCTGCTTCTATTGACAGTTTGAGCCTCTTTGATCCGAGTTCATGGGTTGGCCCCTGTTTTCATATGCATTTATCTTGGGGCACTTCTTTGACATGTGCCCTCTCTGGCCACACCAAAAAAAAACTCCAGTATCGGCTAAACAACATCCCCAATGACATTTACCACACGTCGAATAGATCAGCTCATCCTCTTTAATAGCTACAGACTGAAAACCCTGCTGCCTCCACTATCGTGGAGCTCTGCCTGTGTTCGACTCTTTTGTTGAGGCTCCGAAGTCTTTTGCTCTACTTTCCTTTTCTGTCCTATAGAGGTCCCAATCCCCAACGACTTCCTGTACTCATTCCCCTCCTGGGAATCAGCATCGATCCTTACGGCTGCCCGTAATGTCGTGGCATAGGTTTTGAGGTCAAGTGCATGCACCATACCTCGTAATCTGCTCCTTAAGCCCTGAACGAACCTTTCTATCCTTTCCACCTCTCTTGCAACCAGCTCAGAGGCAAAATGGGACAACTTGTCAAATTCTTGTTCATACTTCTTTACTGACATAACCCCTTGCTTCAAATTCAAGAATTCAGAAATTGCTTGTTATACCAGGTGTTGGCAAAGAAATATTTTTCATAAAAATGTTCTTTAAACTGATCACATGACGTAAGCCCTTCACTTGTGTCAATCATCTTTTCTGCTGAATGTCACCATATTTCTGTGTTATTTGTCAACATAAAAACTACACATCGGAGCTTGTGTTCCTCCGGACATCTCATGTAACAGAAGATTGTTTCGATAGACACCAATCACATCTCTGCTTTCATAGGATCCTTCAACGACCCATCAAAGGTATGAGGGTCAAATTTCCTGAAATCACTCAAGTGTTTAGCTTTAAGGGACAAGTCTAACATGTTCTGATTCTATGTTGGGCCGGCTGCACCTATACTGGTGGTATCAATTCCTATTGAGTTTGATTTTGAGCTGCCTGCCTGTCATTGCAGTGCGGATCAATTCTTGTATCTTCCCCATCGAAGGTGATGTAACAACTTCCCCAATTCTTGCTTCCATTGCCTTCTCATTCACTTGAGCCATAGGTGGGTTTGGAGCTACCGAGACATTCTAACTTCCACCGGCTCCACTCTTCTGTATGCCTGATGCAAAAGGATCCGAACTTGTGAATCCTGCACTTGGGGGTCCTAAACCCCTCCTCTAACCTTCCTTTTGTTGGGTTTGATATCTTAAATCTCGTAGGGTCCTATAGTTTGTGAATGTTATGTACAAACTCATTATTTATTTAATAAAATATATGATATTTTATTCCAATTTTTGTTGCATTAATCACGAACCAATAAACTAAGTTCCATGGTTATCTTGTAACTTAAACATTTATGTAGAGACATACGGATGGATCATGTTTTAAGTGATAACTTAAATGGTCTGTAGTAGATAGATAAGGCTAGATACCTTATCCTAGTGACACTACAAGTATGACCTGCTTTGTAGATGTTATAATTGTTGTAAAGTGCTACAAAAGATCCGATCTTGATCATTCACAAGAGTGCAATGGAGGATGCTAACAGAGATTATTGGATCAAAGTGATGGATCTCGAAATGGATTCCATGTACTTCAATTCAGTATGGGATCTTGTAGATCAACCAGATGGGGTTAAACCTATAGGTTGCAAATGGATTTACAAGAGGAAACTGGGTGCTGATGGGAAGGTACAAACCGTTAGATTAGTGGTAAAGGGTTATACCCAGGTTGAGGGAGTCGACTATGAGGAGACTTTCTCACCTATTGCCATGCTCAAATCTACCCGGATACTTCTGTCCATTGCCTCATATTATGACCATGAGATTTGGCAGATGGATGTTAAGACTGCCTTTCTGAATGGTAATCTTGAGGAGACCATTTACATGGTGCAGCCTGAGGGATTCATAATCCAAGGTCAAGAGTAAAAGGTTTGCAAGCTTAATCGGTCTATTTATGGATGAAACAAGCATCTTGATCTTGGAACATAATATTTAATACTACGATTAAATCTTATGGCTTTGATCAAAACATTGATGAGCCTCGTGTTTACAAGAAAATCAACAACAATCCAGTAGTTTTTCTAGTATTATATGAAGATGATATCCTACTCATTGGGAATGATGTAGGTTTACTGACTGAGGTTAAAAAGTGACTAGCGACCCAATTTCAAATGAAAGATTTGGAGAGGCTCAGTTTGTTCTAGGTATTTAGATCTTTAGGGATCGAAAGAACAAAGTACTAGCTTTGTCTCAAGCATCATATAATGATAAGATGCTTGTCAAATATTTGATACAGAACTTTAAGAGAGGCTTATTGCCTTTCAGGCACGGAGTTACATTATCTAAGGAATAGTGTCCTAAGACACCTCAAAATGTTGAGAAAGTAAGACAGATCCCCTATGCATCAGCTGTTGGCAGCTTGATGTATGCGATGTTATTTACTAGACTTGACATCTGCTATGCAGTGGGGATAGTCAGTAGATATAAATCTACTAGGAGTTTTAGTCCAAGTGGGAGTTTGTTGGATTTTATGTCCTAAAACTCGTAGTTTGTAATATCATATTCTTGTTCAATAAAGCTGTTATTGAAAATATTTAGTAAATTTAAATTCTATATTCATGAATCCAATAAACTGAGGTTCTGAGGCTATTAAGTTTAGTTTGAACTTTATGTAGTGACATAAATGTGGATCAAGTTCAAATATATATAGCCAAAATGGTCTATAGTATATGAATAAGGTTGAGCTCCTTATTCTGGGGACACTATGGATGCGGCCAATTTTTGTAGTTAGTACAAATGATGTGATCCTAAACCGTTCATGTGAAGACATGAAAATGAGGCATCCTATGTAAAGAGTTTACATAAGAATGAACCATGAAATAGTCACTTTTTACGTTCTAAATGCCGTTTAATGTATAAAACTGACTATTTCGTTAATTGATGACCTAGGTAACTTAATCTTAATCTTGAGCTAACTATGAACTCTTGTTCACTTGGAATTATCCTTAGATCTGTATAGGTGAGGGTAGATCATTATCGCTGGCCCAATAAGCCTCCCATTTCAGGGGTAAGATCAGGTGGATAGTTGAGAACATATGGTGCAAGACAGAATTCACTCCTATCCGTTATAGGGATAGTAGATAGATTGTTCCCTTTAGTACTGAATCCAGGTCTTGAACAAGGGGCCCTACCCTCTCATTGGCCCGAGAGGGGTTCGGTTTATAGGTTGGACCTTAAACCAATTGTTTATTAGAGGATCAGTGGAACTTAAGAAATAAGATGTAGTATCGGGGGTAAAACGATTTTTATGACCCAGTCGAGATTACGAACAACCTGTGAAGGATTAGCTTACTAATCATGGTTATATTATATAGACAGAAATATATCTATAGTGAGGGGAGTGCAACTACGGGACTATAGTGGAATGACCCGTGAGTTAACGAATATTGATTAGCTCCATCTAAAGAGTTTAGCCAGCTAATCTCGGATTGTTGGAGCCCATGATCTATAGGTCCATTAGGTTCCCCTACTTGCTCATATGGAATAAACTTAGAACAGTATGATAGAATAATTCGAATTGTTCGAATTAGGTGAAGAAAGAGAAATCGACAAGTATATGTGATATAGTGGTCGGTTTTTTAGTTTAGAGATATAGCTTTAATATTTAAATGTGATTTAAATATTAAGAATATGAATACGTTCATATTCGGAAGCTCGGAAATAATGGAAATTGTCAAAGATGTAAAAAGTCAAATAGTTGACTTTTGGCTTTGAAAAGTCAAACTTTGACCGACTTTATATTCCAATATGATTTGAATTTCGAGAAAATGAATGCGGATTCATGCTCGGGAGGTCAAAATTATTCAACACGAAAAAAATCATAAAAAGTCAAAATGTTGACTTTTTGGTCAAAGTTTGACTTTGACCAAATGACTATTTTGCCCTTTGACTAAAGTTAGTGGGAAAATCCAAACTTTTATTGGATAATTCCAATAACAAAATAGTGAGCTAGGTGTTGACTTATAGTGGAGACATTAAGCCCACTTAGATAGTGGTTTCTAGGTGTTGGGTTTTTATGAAGTTATTTCATGAAATTTTGCATGACCCTTTTCTATAAATATGAGCTTGTCATTTTGGATTAAAAACTTTTGGAAATTTTGCAAAATTAGTTTTTAAAAATTGGGCTGAAAAAATCCAAACCCAACCCAATTTTCACTCTACTATTTCCATCTCTTTTTCTCTCTCTCGGGTTCTTCATCCATCGGGTCCATAACCCTATTCTGAGTCCAGAGGATAGTAGGTCAGTTCTAGTGGATGTCCGATTCGTGTTCGAGCAGAGATAGACGAGTTTCGGGAGCTTCAAAAGTAATGTTTCTAAAAACCCCTAATTAACTAATATAGGGTTGTATGTTTAATTTATGTGATTAAAGTAAATTTGATCCTCAATTCTACTGCACATGCCTACTTTTCCATCATGTGGTGGGTATAAATTTATTAGATAAAATTGAGATTGGAAACTAAAATGGTTTTTAGGTTTTGGCAATTAAATTAAGTTTTTTTTGTAGTATTAATTTGTAATTGATCACATGTTTATGAGCATTAACGTGTGAAAAAGGGTCTGTAAATTTTCTAGAGTCATTAGAGTTGAAATTAGGATGTAATTGCTCGATTCCGGGAAAGAGGACAGCTTCAAAATGAAGAAAAAAAGGCTCACAGACCTGGTTATGCTCCCAAACCTGAAAGACGTGCTCCCAGACCCGACCCGAAGCCCAAATCCGTCTCACGCACTCCGCGCACTCCATTAGGCCCGCCAACCCGGTCCGTGCCCGCTCGTTCTAGCCGACCCATGCTCCAGCGCTTTCGTTGACTATGCCAGCAAACGTTGACCAACCGGTTTAGTCGGTCTAGACCGGTTCAGTTGAGCCGATTTGACCGATTCAACCTGGTTTTTGGAGTTTTTTGGGCCGGTTCGAGTGTTTAAAGCTGGTTCGAGAGTGGTTTTTTGTGCTACACCAAATTATTATTATAATAATTTAGTTGTTAGCTTAATTTAAAAATCAATCCATTTTAGGGTGTTTAATTAATTATGCATGTTGATGTATGTTTTAATTAAATTTTGAATCTTGTTGTGCATATAGTATGCCATATAGATTTAAAATCCCACCATATTTAAACATGTACATGCATTTAATATATGTTATAATTGTTATAATGTATATAGTATGCATGTTAAGTTTTTTTTAATATAAAGTGTTATATTAAAGCATGATCATTAAGTACGAATGTATGTTATAAATGTATGATTCTAGGTTTATAATGGTTATAATTTTATATTATAATTGTTATAAAATAACCTAGATTTTAAAATCTATAACAAAGGTAAAAGTTGCATGCTCACCTAGGATTAAATTGGTGCAATTTCAATAAGCTTTTCTAAAGAGTTAGAATAGGTCGATTACATATCCAGGGAGATCTCGTCTAAGGTTGGGGGTTCTTAAGATGACGGTTTACGGAAGACCTCCTACCTGGAGATCAAACTGTCGTCTAAGTCAAATAACCCTAGTTTTAATGAGCATGCATGAAAGATGTGAGGTAATAAAATATTTTTATCACCTAAACATCATAGGTTAAAATCCAGTATAAGAGTTATACATGGATCTATCACCTAGACTTAGGATATGTTTAATTCAGCCGAAATATATCTCTAAGTATTTTTTTATACCCTAAACCATTATAGAACACTTCAGCTAGAGAGAAGTAGCGTACTTTTTGCTCTAGCATCCCTAAGAGTTCACATCATGAGGCCCATGCAGGGCTTTGGGCCGTGCTTAGAAGCGGGCTCCCTTCGGAGAGTGTTTGCGTGGATCAATATCAAGGTGAATAGGGGAAGTAGTTCATAGTAAGTGGGTGAGGGGTATGTAACAACATATCCTACGGTCTCTTCCATTAGGTCACACCGTGAGATTCCTATAATGTCCCTACATGTCTGCCCTGGAGCGACCTTTCTCTTCGGAGGGTTGTATTATAGGATTCGGAAGACTGCGAACTCCAAATCTGGATAGGCTCTCTTAAATCAGTTTTCATATTGACTTTCCACTTTCAGGAGCATGTTGATTCTGGTTTCTGAAATCCAAAAATGGAAGGTTACACTTACAAGAATTACTAAGATGTTAGTACATTCTCGACCAAAGTAGCGATAACTAAAGTGCTATAGGAATAAAGAGTTATTCTGAGGTTAGCATATAGTCAAGTTTGTCTTGGTTCAAAAGAGGAATAATCGACTGCCTTTCGGTGGAGGTTACTCTAAACTTTTGAAATATAGTTGCAAAATATAATAATGAAGGGTACATTATTAGTTTTTTTTTTGCTAAACTTGATTGGATTTAAAAGATTAATGTTTTTTTTACTAAAAAGGATATGTTTTATCTTTTCAGCATGAATAGCTCGATAATTCAACTCTTAGCTTCTGAGAAAATAAACGGTGATAATTATTCGGCATGGAAATCAAATCTAAACACAATACTGGTAGTTGACAATTTAAGATTTGTCTTAACTAAGGAATGTCCTTAAGCCCCAGCCTCAAATGCTAACCGAACTGTTTGAGAAGCATACGATCGATGGGTCAAAGCTGATGAAAAGGCCCGTGTTTACATTCTTGCTAGCATGTCTGATGTTTTGGCAAAGAAACATGAATCCTTAGCTATGGCTAAAGAGATAATAGATTCATTAAGAGAAATGTTTGAGCAACCATCATGGTCCCTTAGACACGAGGCAATTAAGCACATTTACACGAAACTGATGAAGGAGGGGACCTCTATTAGAGAACATGTCCTAGACATGATGATGTACTTCAATATCACTAAAGTAAATGGCGGACCCATTAATGAGGCTAACCAGGTTAGCTTTATCTTACAATCTCTTCCGAAGAGTTTTATACCTTTTGAGACAAATGCATCTTTAAATAAGATAGAATTTAACCTCACTACCCTTCTTAACGAGCTCCAACAATTCCGAAAGCTTACTTTAGGTAAGGGTAAGGAAGTGGAAGCAAATGTTGCTACCACTAAGAAAAAATTTATAAGAGGATCGTCCTCTAAAAATAAAGTTGGACCCTCCAAAGCTCAAATGAAAAAGAAGGGAAAAGGGCAGGCTCCCAAGATAAAAAAAAAAAAATGGGAAAGAAGGATACAGATAAAGGAAAATGTTTCCACTATAACCAAAACGGGCATTGGAAGAGAAATTGGCCGAAGTACCTTGCAGAGAAGAAAGCTGAGAAAATGGCACAAGGTAAATATGATTTACTGGTCGTTGAAACATGTTTAGTGGAATATGATACTTCAACCTGGATATTAGAATCAGGAGCCACTAATCATATTTGTTTCTCGTTTCAGGAAACTAGTTCTTGGAAAAAGCTTGAAGAAGGTGAGATAACCCTCAAAGTTGGAACATGAGAGGTTGTCTCAGCTGAAGCAGTGGGAGATCTGAAGTTTTTTTTTTGAAGATATATATCTATACTTAAAATTTTTTTGTATGCACCTCTTATGAAGAGGAATTTGGTATCTATCGCTTGTATTATAGAACAATTTTAAATACTGAAATGTTTAAAACATTAGAAACTCATAATAAAAAACAAAAGGTTTCTTCCAACGCCTACCTATGGCACCTAAGACTTGATCACATAAATCTCAATAGGATTGGAAGATTGGTCAAGAGTGGACTTTTAAGTCAGTTAGAAGATAACTCTTTACCTCCATGTGAATCTTGTCTTGAAGGAAAGATGACCAAGAAATCTTTTACTGGAAAAGGTCTCAGAGCCGAAGTACCCTTAAAGCTCGTACATTCGAACCTTTGTGGACCAATGAATGTCAAGGCTCAAGGTGGGTATGAATATTTCATTAATTTTATTGATGATTATTCAAGGTATGGTCATGTTTACCTGCTTCATCACAAGTTTGATTCTCTTGAAAAGTTCAAAGAATATAAGGCTGAAGTTGAGAATGAATTATAAAACAATGAAGACACTTCGATCAGATCGAGGTGGAGAGTATATGGACATACGATTCCAAGACTATTTGATAGAAAACGGGATCCAGTCACAACTCTCTACATCTAGTATGCCTCAGTTGAACGGTGTATCAGAAAGAAGAAACCGAACCTTATTAGATATGGTTCCCTCTATGATGAGCTATGCTCAATTTCCTGATTTTTTTTGGGGATATGCACTTGAATCTGCTGTCCATATGTTGAACAACATTCCCTCTAAAAGTGTTTCAGAAACACCTTATGAGCTATGGAAAGGGCGTAAAAGTAGTTTATGCCACTTTAGATTTTGGGGTTGCCTAGCACATGTGTTGGTACAAAATTCCAAGAAATTGGAACATTGTTCAAAGTTATGCCTATTTGTAGGTTATCCAAAGGAAACAAAGGGTGGTCTGTTTTATCATCCTCAAGAAAACAAGGTATTTGTATCAACAAATGCCACATTCCAAGAGGAAGACCACATTAGAAATCATCAGCCAAGCAGTAAAATAGTGTTGAAAGAAATTTCAAAAGACGCTATAGATAGAGCTAGTTCATCTACTAAAGTAATAGATAAAACTAGTACATCTAGTCAGTCACATCCTTCTCAAGAGTTGAGAATGCCTCGACGTAGTGGAGGGTTTTCATCAGCCTGACCGTTACTTATGTTTAACAGAAACACAAGTCGTCGTACCTGATGACGGCATAGAGGATCCATCGACCATAAACAGGCGATGAAAGATGTGGACCGTGATCAATGGGTCAAAGCCATGGATCTCGAAATGGAGTCTATGTACTTCAATTCTGTCTGGAAACTTGTAGATCAACCAAATGATGTAAACCAATTGGTGTTAAGTAGTTCTATAAGAGAAAACGAGACCAAGTCGATAAAGTACAGACTTTTTAAGGCTCGACTTGTGGCAAAGGTTATACCTAGAGAGAGAGTGAACTATGAAGAAACTTTCTCTCCGTTCCATGTTAAAGTCGATAAGAATACTCTTATCCATTAACACCTTTTATGACTATGAAATTGGCAGATGGATATCAAGACAGGCTTTCTAAATGGCAATCTTGAAGAGAGATCTATATGGCACAACCAGAGGGGTTTATTGCACAGGGTTAAGAACAAAAGGTTTGTAAGCTTCAAAAATCCATTTAGGTTGAAACAAGCTTCTAGATCCTGGAATATAAGGTTTGATACTGCGATCAAATCTTATGGCTTGAACAGAATGTTGACGAGCCTTGTTTTACAAGAAGATCGTCAATTCTACTTAAGCGTTCTTAGTTTATATTGTCGATGATATTCTACTCATTGGAAGATGTAGGATTATCTTACTGATGTCAAATAATGGCTAGATACACAATTTCAAATGAAAGATTTAGGAAATTCGTAGTATATTCTTGGGATCCAAATTGTTCGGAATCGCAAGAATAGGACACTAGCCATGTCTCAAGCATCTTATATAGACAAAATGTTGTCTAGATATAAAATGTAGAATTCCAAAAAGGGTTTGTTGCCTTTCAGACATGGAATTCATCTGTCAAAAGGCACAATGTCCTAAGACACCTTAAGAAGTTGAGGATATGAAAAATATTCCCTATGCCTCTGCAGTTGAAAGCCTGATGTATGCAATGTTATGTACTAGACCTGACATATGCTACTCAGTAGGGATCGTCAGTAGATACCAGTCTAATCCTGGACGTGATCATTAGACTGTCATTAAGAATATCTTAAAGTGTCTCAGGAGAACTAGGGACTACATGCTCTTGTATAGTGCTAAGGATCTGATCCTTACTGGATACAATGACTCTGATTTCCAAACTGATAAAGATGCTAGAAAGTCTACATCTGGATCAGTGTTCACTCTTAACGGAGGATCAGTAGTGTGGAGAAGCGTAAAACAGACCTGTATAGCTGACTCCACAATGGAAGCTGAATACGTAGCTACTTGCAAAGCAGCAAAAGAAGTAGTATGACTGAGGAAATTCTTGACAGATTTGGAAGTTGTTCCAAATATGCATCTACCCATCACCTTGTATTGTGACAAGAGCAGTGCAGTTGCAAATTCAAAAGAACCTCGAAGCCATAAACGGGGAAAGCACATCGAACGCAAGTAATCTAAAGAGTTTAGCTAGCTAATCTCGGATTGTCGGAGCCCATGATCTATAGGTATATTAGGTTCCCCTACTAGCTCATATAGAATAAACTTAGAACAGTATGATAGAATAATTCGAATTGTTTGAATTAGGTGAAGAGAGAGAAATCGACAAGTATATATGATATAGTGGTTGGTTTTTTAGTTTAGAGATATAGCTTTAATATTTAAATGTGATTTAAATATCAATAATATGCATACGTTCATATTCGGAAGCTCGAAAATAATGAAAATGGTCAAAGACGTAAAAAGTCAAAGAGTTGACTTTTGACTTTGAAAAATCAAACTTTGACCGACCTTATATTCAAATGTGATTTGAATTTCGAGAAAATGAATGTGGATTCATGCTCGGGAGGTCAAAATTAGTCAACACGNCGAAAAAAATCATAAAAAGTCAAAATGTTGACTTTTTGGTCAAAGTTTGACTTTGACCAAATGACTATTTTGCCCTTTGACTAAAGTTAGTGGGAAAATCCAAACTTTTATTGGATAATTCCACTAACAAAATAGTGGGCTAGGTGTTGGCTTATAGTGGAGATATTAAACCCACTTATATAATGGTTTCTAGGTGTTGGGTTTTTATGAAGTTATTTCATGCAATTTTGCATGACCCTTTTCTATAAATATGAGCTTGTCATTTTGGATTAAAAACTTTTGGAAATTTTGCAAAATTGGTTTGAAAAAATCCAAACCCAACCCAATTTTCACTCTACTATTTCCATCTCTTTTTCTCTCTCTCGAGTTCTTCATCCATCGGGTCCCACAACCCGGTTCTGAGTCCAGAGGATAGTAGGTCAGGTTTAGTGTTATCCGGTTCGTGTTTGAGCAGAGATAGACGAGTTTCGGGAGCTTTAAAGGTAATGTTTTTGAAAAACCCTAATTAACTAATTTATGGTTATATGTTTAATTTATGCGATTAGAATAAAATTGATCCTCAATTCTGTTGTACATGCCTACTTTTCCATCATGTTGAAGCCCATTACACTTTATTGGGATAATAGTGGTGTTGTGGCTAATTCCTGAGAGTCTAGAAATCACAAGCGCGAGAAGCACAGACTTATTGGGCGGCATTGTTGAGCCACTCTCAGCCATGCAGATTAAAGGATAATCCCGAATAAACAGGAGTTCATAATTAGCTCAGGATTGAGATCGAGTTACCTTATGATATTAGATTGAAATGGTCAGTTTTAATAGTAAATGATCATTATAAAGAAATGTGACTATTTCATTTTCCGGTCTTATGCAAATATCTTTTGGATAAGATGCCCCACTCGCATGTCTCTACATGAACGATTTTGGGATTACATTGTTTGTATCTAATACAAAATAGGTCGCATCCATAGTTTCTCCAAGATAAGGTACCCAATCCTATCCTTATACTTATAGACTATTTTGGCTATATACTCAAACCTGATCCTCCTTTATGTCTCCATAGAAGGTTGAAGTATTCATACTACAGTCAGGGGTTTATTAGTTTATTGGATTTAGGTCTTACAAGTGCAATTTTACATATTCAATAACAACTTTATTGAATAAATCTCAATAGCATCTTTATTGTAAATAAAATATGTTTCATCTTACAAACTATGAGTTTTAAGACATTCAATCCAACAAACTCCTACTTGGACTAAAACTCCAGTAAGTTTACATATGTACAGATAAATACAATGTTGAGTATGAGAGAATAAATACAATGTCGAGTATGAGAGAATAAATACAATAAATTAGGGCATCAGATACCCATTAATTCCCTCACTTGCCTTAGATTTATCTATCTCATACTCCTAGTCCGACTAGGTGACCTTCAAACACTTTAGCGTGAAGGCCTTTATAAATGGATCAACTAAATTTTCTTCAGAGGCTTTCTACGTGCTATCACGTCTCCTCAGTATACTATCTCCCTGATGAGATGGTACTTGCACTCAATGTGTTTCCCACGCTTATGGATTCTTGGTTCTTTTGAATTTGCAACTGTTCCACTATTATCACAATAGAAAGTGATTTTCATATGCATATTTGGACCCACTTCCAAATCAGTCAACAACTTTCTTAGTCATATTGCTTCTTGTTGCTTCACAAGAAACTATATACTCTGCTTCCATGGTGGAGTCAGTAATACAACTTTGCTTTATACTTCTCCATACTATAGGTCCTTCATTTAGAGTCAATACTAATCTCGAAGTAGATTTTCTGGAATCTCAGTTTAAAAATTAGAATCAATGTATCCAATAAGGATCAGATCTTTAGCACTATACACGAGCATATATTCCCTCGTTCTCCGAAGATACTTAAGGATGTTCTTAACGGTAGTCCAATGATCATATCCAGGATTAGACTGATATCTACTGATAATTCCAACTACATAGCACATATCGTGGCGTGTATACAACATGGCATACATCAAACTTCCAACTACTGATTCATAGGGAATTCGTTTCATAACCTCAACTTTTTGATGTGTTCCACTAAAAACTGACAGTTGAACTCTCCTCACTAAAGATATATTATGTGTCCATCTTAACCAATCAGCAACGTGACAACCCTTCACAGATCGCTCGTAAGTACAGCTGGGCCAATAACCGTTATGCCCCTATGGTTACATCTGCCTCCTTAAGTACCACTGATCCCTCTAATGAACATAAATCATAGTCCTACTATGACTGAGTCTTCTCTTCCAAAGAGAAGCTGTGGCCACTATGTTCAAGCCTCGGAATCAGCCCTTAAGGGAGCAATCTCTTTACTTATCCCTACATTAGGAAAAGAGTGAATTCCATCTTGTGGATTGAGTTCCCAGCTCCCAGATCAGACAAGTCCTAAAAAAGGTAGGCATGTTGAGTTGGCAATCTGGCCACTCTCACCCATACTAATCAAAGGACCGCCCTCAAAGGCAGGAGTTCAAAAAAAACTCAGGATTGTGGTCGTGTCACCTATGGTCGTTTAGGTGAGATACAAGTCTCTAGTATCAACAGCGTTATATACAGAGTCTAGTCATCTCGTGGTCCAGGTCTTATACAAACTCTTTGTATAGGACACCCCCGCTCCACGTCTGTACATGAATGGTCAGGATCTACCATCTGTAGTAGTTTAGCACTCTTGCAAACCTCTACAAAGCGGGTCGTATCCATAGTGTCACCAAGATCAAGTATCCCACCTTAATCCTTATACTACAGACCGATTTAGGTTATCACTTAAGACATGATCCACTTTTATATCACATATACATGCTTAAGTTCACATAAGATAACCAAGGAGCTTTGTTTATTGGATATGAGTAAATGCCAGAATTAAATAACACTTATTTTATTCATTGAACAATGTGTATCTTTACAAAACAACGAGACTCCAAGAGAATTAGGACATCAATCCCAACACTTCGGACATTGTTCCTTAGATAAATGAATTCCATGCTTGAAGGTAACAAACCTCTCTTGGAGTTTTGCATTTTATATCTAGACAACATCTTGTCTATATAAGATGCCTCAGATAATGCCAATGTTTTGTTCTTACGATTCTAAACTATTTGGATTCCAAGAACATACTGTGCATCTCCCAAATCCTTCATTTGGAATTTTGACACCAGCCATCTCTTGATGTCAGCCAGGAATTATACCTTATTTTCAATAAGTAGAATATCATTAACATATAATACTAGAAAAGCTACAGTTTTGTTGACAAATTTCTTGTAAACACAAGGTTCGTCAATGTTTTGTTCATAGCCAGAAGATTTGATCGCAGTGTCAAATCTTATATTTCAGGATCGAGATGCTTATTTCAACCCATAAATGGATATTTTAAGCTTGCAAATTTTTTTTTCTTGACCCTACTCTATAAATCCCTTTTGTTGACACATATATATACTATTTTCAAGATAGCCATTCAGAAAGGCTATCTTGACATCCATTTGTCATATTTTATAATCATAAAAGCCAACAATGGATAAGATTATTCTAATATACTTGACCATGGAAATTGCATAGAAGGTTTCTTCATATTCCACCTCCTCTCTTTAGATAAATCCTTTTGCCACGAGTCTAGCTTTGTAGGTCTGTACCTTACCAGCTTAGTCTCGTTTCCTCTTGTAGATCCATTTGCGACCAATAAGTTTTACCTTATATGATTGATCTACAAGTTTTCAGGTTGAATTGAAGTACATAGACTCCATTTCGAGGTCTATGGCTTTTATGCATTGGTCTCGATCGACATCTTCCATTGCCTATTTCAAGGTCAATGGATCCTCTAAGCCATCATCAGGAATGACGACCTGAGTTTTTATCAAACCCATGCAATAGTTAGGCTATTGAACAACCCTCCCACAACGTTGAGGCACTCTCAACTATTGAGAAAGATATGAAGGACTAGTTTCATCAACAACTCTTGACGAAGGACTAGCTTGATCAACAACCCTTGTTGATTTGTCTGTAGCATATGTGGACATTTAACTTAATACTAGCTTACTGTGAAGTTGATGATTTTTATCTGGTTTTCCTCTAAAAATGTTGCATTTGTCGATATAAATACTTTTTCATGTTGTGAATCATAAAATATACCACCTTTTCTCTCTTTGGGGTATCCTACAAATAAGCATACTTTTGAACGGCGTTCTAGTTTCTTCGGGTTTTGTACTAGTACATGTACTGGACATCTTCAAATCCTAAAGTGACGTAAACTACCTTTACACCCTCTTCATAACTCGTAAGGTGTTTCTGAAACATTTTTCGAGTAAACCAGGTTCAAAATATACACAACAGCCTCTACTGCATATCCCCAAAATGAATTAGGCAACTGAGTGTAACTCATCATCGACCAAACCATGTCCAACAGGTTTTATTTCTCCTTTCAGCTATACCATTTTGTTGAGGTGTATCGGGTGCTGTGAGTTGAGACTAAATTCCGTGTTTTATCAAATAGTCTTGGAATTTTAAGTCCATATACTCGCCACCTTGATCTGATCGAAGTGTTTTAATCTTTTTACCTGGTTGGTTCTCAACTTCTGTCTTATATTCCTTCAATTTTTCAAGTGTTTAAGACTTCTAATGGATTAGGTAAATATAGCCATATCTTGAATAATCATGAATAAAACTGATGAAACACCTCGTGTTTTAACATTCATCGGACTACAGATGTCTGAATGTACGAGCTCTAAGGGTTCTTTGGTTCTAGGACCTTTTCCCATAAAAGATCTTTGATAATTTTACCCTCAAGACAAGACTCACAAGGTGGTAGAGAATTGTCTTCTAACTTATTTAGGAGTCCACTCTTAACCAATCTCCCAATCCTATTGAGATTCATATAGCCAAGTTTTAAGTGCCAAAGATAGGCATTAAGAGAATTTTTCCGTTTCTTATTTTAAGTTTCAGCTGTTTTAAACATCTCTATATTCAAAAGAGCTTTTGCCTTAGTTGACTTTAAACATATAAGTTATTTTCTAGTTTTGCAGAACATATTTTAACACCTTTTTAAATAATGAACACTTCAAAGGAGACTTTATATTTTTGTTCTAGAAAACATGAGATAGATATTAAATTTAATATCATGGTAGGAATATAATAAACATTTTCAAGTAAAATGAATCTATCTTCAATAAATAATTTCATATTTATCCGATTCCAACCTTAAAAGTTGTCCCGCCTTCTGTAAGCTGCCTCCAGGAACTAGTTTCCTGGGCGAAGGCACAAATGTGATTAGTAGCCACTAAATCAAGTATCCAGGTTAGTCTATCATTTTCCACTAGACATGTTTCAACAACAAGTAAATCATATTTACATTGTTGTACTTTCTCAATTTACTCATCTATGACATTCATGTTTATTACTTTTAACATATCTAGAACATTTTCATTAACAGAGGTTCTATCCTTTATGTCATAGTTATAAACTTATTCGAGAATATCATTCCTGATGAATTGCCCAAACAATGTCTATAACGAATCCATGATTTCTTTAGCAGAAATCATGTTCTCGAATATCTTAGCTAGTATATCGAATATATATTCCAAGTGTGGATTCGGGCTTTTCCATTTGCCTTAATCCATCTGTCATATGTATTCAAAACCTTTTGATTTGTAGATGTGCTGGGAGATGGAGGATATTCCTCTATTAAAACAAACTACAAACCATCAACTGCTAATAGTGAGTTTATATTTGGTTTCCATGTTGAAAAATTAAAACTATTAAACTTATCGGAAGCGATTGATTTAGAAGGATTCGACATGCTAGAAAAATTAAACAATTTCTAATCAGTAAATTGCCTTTTAAATCCAATCAAATTTTAACAAAAGTAATAATGTACCCAAATTTCATTATTTATTTGCAACAATACTTTAGTGAGTCAAAATAGATGCTACCGATAGTCAAATACTCCTTCACTGAATCAAGACATTCTTGACTAAATACTAACTCTAAAATAACTCTTTATTCCTATAGTCATTCCATTTTTAGACCTTAGAGGTCAGCCTTAATGATGCTACCGAATTGTAGAGTCAAGGTTGGGAATGGACGTAAGGGATCTTATCCATTTCTAGAGTTTGAGTTGTTTCAAATCCCATGTTACAACCCTCCGTGGGGATAACCACCGTAAAGATGATGTATGTCGCCAAAAAACGACAAGTAGATGCAACATAGGAATCTCACAGCCCAAACTAATGGAAAAGACCATAGGATACATTGACACACATCCTTCACCCACTTACTGTGAACTAATTCCCCTATTCACCTTGCTGTTGAACCATGTAAAATTTTTTTGAATGGAAGTCACTCCTAAGGTTACATGAAGTGGAGCATGATTCTCACAGTGTACTCTTAGGGATGTGAGAGCTAAAAAATAATATATCATATATATTATTAATCTCCCACTGAAGTGTTCTTATTTGTTTTAGGTAAATCTTTACTTAGGTATATTTCGGCAAATAAACATCCTAAGTTTAGGTGATTATTCAAGTATAATGTTAATATTTGGATTTAACCTACAACGTCTAAGTAATAAACCATTTTATTATCTCACATCGCCAATTTATGCTCATAAAATCGAGTTAACAATGCTGAAGAACCAACTAAAATTCCCAGGTAGCAGGTGTTCCGTAAACCGTCAACTTAAGTACCTCCAACCTTAGACAGGATCTTAGCATGAGTGAGTTTATAACCATAGTTTTACAAGATAATAACCTATTTTAACTATTTACAACAAGTTGTTATTTGTTAACCCTAGGTGAGTATGCATCTTATCTTTGTTATAGATTTTAAATGTCTAATTCATTTTATAATACTTTATAAAATATAGACATGCTTCCAATCCAAACATTCACCGAGCCATTTCTCAATTTAATATAACTAATTATATCAAATAAATGAAACCCTAAATCATGCATATTATATATTATAACTAATTATAACATATTTCAATGCATGCTATATGCTTCCTATAGTGGATTTTTAAATCTACATGGCATAAAATATGCACATACAAGATTTATTTAATTATAACATACATTAAAAATGCATAAATAATTTAACACATACTGATATGGACCAGTTTTGGCATTATAAGCACGCAAACCGCCTAAACTATTAAAATAATAATAAAAAATTGCCTTGAACCACCACTGGACCACCCAAACTAGCTCAAACTGGCTCCAAATCACCTGAACCAGACCTTCAAGTCTTGAATTCGGGTTAAACCGTTCAAAACCCTATTGAACCGAACCTGAATGAGTCAAACTGACCCAATTGAATCACCTGGACCACCAATTGGTGCACGTGCATGTTCTAGGTTGGCTAATGAACAACGTTGCAACGCTTCGAGGCATTTCATTCTTGTTGGACTATTTGAAGAATAGCATTGCAACGCAGCGAGACAGAAGCCTTTCCTGTTGCAACCAGCTGCTGAGCTTGCGTCAAAACTTCTTCAATTACAATCTAATTGTAACTCTATTAACTCTAATAAATTTACAGACACTTAATCACACATTAAGACTCATAAACAAAGAGCCAATTACAACAATTACTACAGAATTGAAGAGGAATCTAATGCCAAAACTAGAAAAAAATCCATATCAGCACCATTTCATACAACTTATGAAAAAACCCACCAAGCTAAAATAATGTAAATTGAGTGCTTAAATCATGCTTTAATAGTAGTTGTTGGTATTGACAATCAACAAGCGGAAGCAAGATCTTAAGCACTCTGATCACATCAATTTTAATCTAAAGCACACAAGGTCAATAAGAATAATAGGATTTCAAGTTTTTACCTTTGAAGAATCCCTTCAAATTAGCAACTCCTCAGCACGAATTTCTTCTTCAATAACTTGTAGACCGCCACTTGATCTTCCCTATTATCTTCTTGGCCCTTAGATTAGATTGTGTGATCTAAAATGAGATTCAATTTTGAGAAATTATGGAGAGAGCTTTTGATTTTGGGTTAAGTATGTGAGAAAACTGTTGCTCATCCAAATTCATCTTTTTTTAGCTACAACTTATCTACTTACTTACTTTTGTAGACTTTTGTCCCATTTCAACATACAGCTATATTGCACATCGAATTGACACCAAAATATGATATCAAGAGTGGATTTCTTAGATGTTTAGAAAGTGGCAGTGGGAAAAACCACTCAACCCAAATTTCCATTTTTAATTTGGGTTTTCTTCTAAAATTCAAAATTTGAAATTCCAAATCTCAAATATTAAAAATGAAATTTAATTTTATAAAAATCTAATTTAATAATTAATATTAAATAAAAATTTATTATTTTTAATCAAAATTAATTCTATAATTAATTTTAAATAAAATTAATATCAAATATTAGATTAATCATATACCAATTCTTAACATGAATCTCTATTCATGTTTTTAATATTTAAATCATTTTAAAATATTATCCAATTCTCAAATTTTGTTCAATTAAACGTATAATTATCTCACATATAATTAATAATTCCCTCAAATCGAATTTGAACGTTTCAAATTCTTTCATCATGCTAATCTAAGGTATAGTTCGTTTGTGAGCTAGTAGGGAGATAATAGACCTACAGATCATGAGCTTTAATGTTCCGAGATTAATTGGCTAAACTCTTTTAACCAAATTAATCAACATTCGTTAACTACCAGATCACTCCACTAAATCCCAGTAGTTGCACTCTCCTCACTTTAGATATATTTTTGCCCACTTGATTTAACCATGATCAATACGTCGATCCTTCATCGATTTTTCGTATTAACAGTTTTGTCAAAACTATTGTTTTACTCCTATAATACATCTTGCTCCTTAAGTCTCCACTGAACCACTAATGAACAATTGGCTTATAGTTCTACCAATAAATCGAGTCTCTCTCAGTCATAGAGATTGTAGGGCTCCTTTGTTCAAGACCAAGAGTTAATAGTTAAGGGAATAACCTATCTGCTAACCCTAAAACAGGTAAGAACGAATTCCATCTTACAGGACTATATCCCCAGCTATCTACTCGGTCTTACCCCTAAAATGGGAGATTTATTGAGTGGCGCTGTTGAGCCACTCTCACCCATCTAGACTAAAGGATAGTCCCGAATAAACAGGAATTCATAGTTAGCTCAGGATTGAGAATGAATTACCTTAGGTCATCGAATTGAAATAGTCAGGTTTAACAGTAAATGATCATTATAAAGAAAAGTGACTATTTTGTGGTCCAGTCTTATGCAAACATATTTTGCATCGGATGTCTCCACTCACATGTCTCTACATGAACGATTTCGAGATCACATCGTTTGTATCTAATACAAAGTAGGCCACATGCATAGTTTCCCCAGGATAAGGTACCCAACCCTATCCTTATACTAATAGACCATTTTGGCTATATACTCAAACCTATCATCCTTTATGTCTCCACATAAGATTCAAGTATTCATACCATAGCCAGTGGTTTGTTAGTTTATTTAATATAGGTTTTACAAGTGCGATTTTACATATTCAATAACAACTTTATTGAATAAATCTCAGTAACATCTTTATTGTAAATAGAATATGTTTAATTTTAAAAATTGTGAGTTTTAAGACATACAGCCCAACATATCAAAGGCTATAAAGTTACAAATATATGTTTATGGACACATACCAAAATGCCAAGTGGCAACATCATGAATCTATAAACACAAATCTTCGACCGACAAATGAACTTCCTCCGGAGAAACAAGAATAGGCAATTAAGAATCTATAACAAAACATACTAATAATGGAAACGCTAAGAAGATTATTAAATAGATCAAGTAGATATGTCATTCGTCATTTTTGACCCATTCATTCTCTTTAGTGAGCTCCTAAAATAGTTGCTTCAGGGTTAAACCTATCCTAAACAAGGGACTGGTGCCTGGTCAATGAGGGCTCATATCTACACTGGTCAGCCAGTCCATGAATTCATTCATTAGGTCATTTGGCACTATATGTCTTTAATCATATGGAAGAAGATCGTGCCTATCGGGTGGACGAACATCTGGATTAGGGTATTTCCTCACTAACTTCTTATCGGTCCCTACTGGAAAGGTGTATGGTTGTGGAGCCATTCTCTTTCTCACAATTCGTCTCAGTTCCTCGACCGTCGTCTCAACCTTGACAGTGACAAGATCATCAACCTTGGTCTCTATCTTGACCGAACTGTCGCCCTCTTCATTGGCCTTCATCTCACCCTTAGCATTAGGCTCACCCTTAACCTTAATTTTCAACTTTCTTTGTCGATGGATTAAAGAGGAGCAACTCAGGATGCACGGTAGATGATGGGGGCAGAGGTGGTATCATGAAAGGCTTGATAGTATTGGGATGTATGCTCTAAAGCCTCATAGTTAATTTCTTATTTGAAATAATGGTTTATTATTTTATATACATCGGTTAAATCAATGGTATGACCATTGAGTTTGAAAATAAAAATTTATGAATAATAAGACGTTGGTGTATAAAGTTTAAGATTTGATCTTTTACGAGATACACTATCTCATATAGGATTTAGAGAAGTCCATGTTTTATCCTAAGTGGTGCAAATTGTACTACAAGGCAATATTTTTGTTTGTGAAGCAATAATTTACATAGCCATGGTATATCGTTCAATATTTGAAAGTTATTTCAGATATGAATCAGTCCACTTTATTAGATAGTGCGGTGCAAAGACTAAGTGTGAAGATATTTATAAACACCAAGTTGTTGGAATAAAAATAGAATAAGAGAAACATCATGGTGGTGACCAATGGTATTTGTTGACATAACAGTTTAAATTATATAATAGGGTTCTCTAGGCTAAATTATGAGAGGTTTATCCTAGAATGTTTAGGACTACGAGACATGTCTCTAGTGCACTAGGGCAAGTGGGAGAGCATATTGGGTATAGAGTATATCGTAAGATACATGAATTACCAACTTATGTCTCACCGGTTTTAGTGCAAGTGGGAGATTTTTTGGATGTATGCCCTAAAACCTTGAAGTTAATAAGTTATTTGAAATAATAGTTGATTATTTTATATATGCAATTATCGCATTAAGGAAAGATTCAAGGTTATTTTATGTAACTTGAACAATATGGGGTAGACATACAAGTAGATCATGTTCAAGTAATAACCTAAATGGTTTGTAGTATATAGATAAGATTGGGTGTCTTATCCTAGTGAAACTATGAATACGACCCATTTTGTAAATGTTACAAGAGTTGTAAGTCTTACAAATGATTTGATCCAAATCATTTATGCGGAGATATGTGAGTGAAGATATCCTATACAAAGGGTTTGTATAAGACCAAAATGAAATGATTAATCTCTCTTTATAAACCATTGACTAAAGAGATTAACATTTCATAGGATGACCATAGGTAACTCGACCTCAATCCTAAGCGAGTTATGAACTCTTGTCTATGAAGGAAATCCTTTGATTTGTATGGGTGGGAATGACCGACTCGTTGACTCAATAAACCTACCATTTTAAGGCTTTGTCTGAGTAGGGAGCTGGGAACATAGCTACACAAGATGGAATTCACTCCTTCCCATCTTTAGAATAAGTAAATGAATTGCTCCTTTAAGGTTTGATTATAGGTCTTGAACAAATAAACCTCTTCCTCTCAAGGGCCCATAAGGGATTTACTTTATAATTGAATTATAAACTGATTGTTCATTAGAAGGATCAATGATACTTAAGAAGTTAGAGATATTTACAAAGGTAAAATGGTAATTTGACACAGTTGTAATTAAGGGTATTTCGTGAAGAGTTGACTTACTATTGATTGGTTATATCCATGGACACAGAAATATATCTATAATACGAAGAATACAGTTATGGCTCTTTAGTGGAGTGACCTGTAGTTAATTAATGTTGATTAATTTAATTAAAGAGTTTAATTAATTAATCTCGTAACATTAGAGCTTATAATTTATAGGTTCATCAGGTCCCTTTTCTAGCTCACTAAGGGTAAAACAACAATCATATGATATTAGATTAATTTGAATTGTTTAAACTAAAAAACAAATTAATTGTATGAGATATAATTAATATAATGGATATAGATACATTATAATATAAAGTTAATTTTGAATGATATTCAAAATTATACTTTATTATATGAGAGAGATAAATATTTGAATAAGATTCAAATATTATTTATATGAATGAGACTTATATAAAACTATAGTTTAAAACTGATATGAATAATATGTTGGGGTTGATGCCCTGAAGTCTCGTGTCCTATAGTTTGTAAACAGTACATACGAACTCCTGTGATTGTTAATATATGATATTTACTTCACATCTTGTTGGTTTGCTCATTTACTTGTTTTAGTTGCTTTACCGCAAACCAATAAACATCAAATCCCTGGTTATCTGTATGTAACTCAAGCATGTATGTGGTGACATACAAGTGGATCATGTCTTGAGTGATAACCAAAATGGTCTGTAGTATATGGATATAGAAGGGAAACCTTATCCTGGTAATGTTATGGACGTGGCCCGCTTTGTGGAATGGTCACAAGTGTTGTGACTTGCCACAGATGATCTGATCCTGATCATTCATGTTGGGGACATGCGAGTGAGGGCGTCCTATACAAAAAGTTTGTATAAGATCTGACCACGAAGTGTTAATGTCTCGTTATATAACACCATTCATGATAGAGAATTCACTTCACTAGGATGACCATAGGTAACATGACCTCAATCCTGAGTGAGTTGGGAACTCCTGCCATTGAGGGCGATCCTTTGATTTGTATGGGTGTAAGTGGCCAAGTCGCCGATTCAAACCTACCATTTTGGGGATACGTCTGATTTAGGAGCTGGGAACTCAACTACACAAGAAGGAATTCACTTCTTCCCCGAAGCAAGGGTAAGTAGATAGATGGCTCCCTTAAGGGCTGATTTCGGGGCTTGAACAATTTGGTGCCACACACCTTCTATTGGCCCGAGAGGTGTTCACACATAGTTGAACTATGTTGTATTGTTTATTAGAGGAATCAGTGGTACTTAAGGAATGAGATGTAACTATAGGGGCAAAACGATAAATTGGCCCAGCTGTACTTACAAGCATCTGTGAAGGGTCATCGTACTCATGATTGATTATATCCAATGGACATAGAAATATATTTGGGGTAAGAAGAGTTCAGCTGTTAGTCTTAGTGGAATCACTAACAGTTAACGGATGGTGAATCTCGTTTCTAAGAGTTTAGTCAGCTATTCACGTAACGTTGGAGCTTCGAGCCATAAGTCCATTAGGTCACCTGGGTAGCTTGGATAAAGTCGAGAACCAATTTTTGGGTTAATTTGAAATGCTCAAATTGACAAGAGGAAGTACAATTATATATGATATAATTGGAATGGGTAATTATATATGATATAATTGGCTAAATGTATGAGATACATTATTTTGGAGGAAATTAGATATAAAAATGATTTATATCAAGTAGAGGAGAAATTACTATAGTATATATGTGATATCAAACTATAGGTTAAAAACATAATATGATTATATTTATTAATTAACTAATTGATAATTAAGCCAATTTTTCACGTTCGGACGTGGGTTAGTGGGAATACGTCGGTTATTGTAACCGATGAAATAAAAATGAAAGTGTTTCATTTTGAATCGTTCGTTCAATCGTTCGTCCAAAAAGAAATAGAAGATCGCGTTGATGAAAAGTAATCGATCGCTTAAGCATTTCGAGAGCCTATACGATAGTCACTCTCTACCTAAACGATCATCCATCTCACGCCTAAATGATCACACACTAGTTCCTACACGATCGGATAGCTTCTCTAAACGATCATAGTGTGTCCCGAGTTTGCTAAACAATCGTATACCATTTTCTAAATGATCGTTCAGTAAAACCTACATGATCGTGTATCTTCTCCTAAACGATAAGCATCGTGCTATACGATAGCGCTTTTTTCCCTCCCACTTGGTTATCGCCTACACGATCTGATCTTCCTCCTTCCTCTACCAAATTCACCAAAGACTACGCTTTGGGTTCTTACTCCGAGAATACCCATGGCTCTTTTCTGGTGGTGTTGTCCCCATTGCATTCGTGAGTTCTCAATTGTTCGTACTACTGTAGTCGACGCATCTGTTCGGGCGTTGGTTGATCGGGTAGAGGTTTCCACTGCATTGAGTTCCAAATATTGAAGATTGTCTTCAACTGGTATGGCAACTTTCTCCCTTGTTATATCTTGTCCATAGCATGCTGATAATGACTGTTAGTTTGCATAAACTGTATGTTTGAATGTATATTGTTTTATTTCGGTCACTATGAAATTTGAGCGATCTGAACGCGCTCATGGAACTCTTCGGTAAGAGATCCTTCATGAATATGATTCAAATGAAGTTAAATATATGATATATAATTTAATTAATTAATAATTAATTGTTGTTGTTTATTTAGTTATATATTAAATTAAATTTAATATATTAATTAAATAAATTTATTGAAAATAACTCCTATGGGGAGTTATGTATGAGTTAGTGGAGGGGAGTTGCAACTCCCTCTCCAACCAACTTTTAATCTCATGTTAATAGTTTTTGCTAATGAGGAGGATCATATACGTTTTTTGCTTTTTCCATCTCTCTAGAATTATTTTTTAGCACAAGAACTCTCTCACACAAAAATCTTCAACAAAAGGCTTTTCTCTATAAAAATTGTTCCTTCTAAAGGTTCCCACAAACATTCCCTTGATTCTATCCGGAGGATAGCAAGAAAGATCCAGTGATGGTGTCTTGGTTCTATTCATGATTGTTTGTAGAGTTCTTGGGGGTTCATGTCACAAAGAAGGATTACGTTGAAGAAAGTCTTCAAGAGGTAATGTTCCTTTTTCACTTTATAACATGCTTATGAAAATATGTTTATCCTGTGTTTTTTTTTTTTTTTCATTTTCTCTATTTTTCATGTTTTTTCAAAATGAATTTTAATGGCACATACATTCACACACTTCCGCTACAGGATTTGTTCCCTTTAGATAGGAAATGTAGTGGTGGTGGGTATTGGAGGAAGAATGTTGATGGTAAATGATAGAGGAAGAGTCGTGGTGGTGGATGCTGGAGGAAGAGTGCTGGTGGTGGATGCTAGAGGAATAGTGGTGGTCGGTATGGGTATGGAAGGACCTGAAATGATCACAATAGGCTCAGGCTTGATGGTGGAAGGATCTACAGGGAGGGTGGGCTCTACTAGAGGAAGGGTGAGCTTGAGCTTGGTGGGAGGAGCTTTAGGAATGGTGGGCTCAAGCTCGGTAGGTGTTAGAGGAATGATGAGTTCAAGCTCAGTAAGTGCTAGACGGATGGTGAGCTTAGGCTCGGTGGGTGTTGGAAGAAAAGTGAGCTCAGGTTCGGGAGGGGGGTTTGGAAGAGTTGATGACTCAGACTCAGTCGATGTTGAATGAAGGATGGGATCAAGATTAGTGCATGCCTAAAAAATTGATGACTCAGTGGGGATGTGAGCAGATGGGTTGGAGAAATGGAGTTAGTGGTTGATAACGGGCAGAAATGCATGTTATCATAGAGCTAAGTTATTAAACAATGTTGGATTGCATTGATGAAAAATGATAAATTGCATCCATTAAGCATAAAGCATATAATATTGCGGTCGCATGTATCAGCGCATTGGAACTATTGATTTTTATATTTTTTTTTTACAGAATATATGTTAACGCATTGCAGAGATTGCTATCATAGGAATTCATCGGTCAAACGCAACTTCACCACAAGACTTTGCATTGATCGCACTCGCAAATATTCACCCAAGAAGAATCACCACAACATGGTGGGCGCATCTAGACGAAAGGACAATTAAGATCGATGGGATAGAAAGCTAACAGCAATCGGATTCAAATTAAGTTGATAGCCGATAACGGTCACAAAGTACATCCAGCTTTATCGTTGACAATTATCCGGCATAGGAATTAAAGCTGTCCCATCTGTACAACTAGGAAAGAGAAGCCGCCTTTCACCTTTTGATGCCCTAAAATACCAAGTGCATTCTCCAGAGAAGGGGTTAAGCAATTGATTAGTTCAACATTTTTAGTTCACGCCTCTGTCCATAGTTTTCTTTCACCTTTTTAAGGCGGACACGAGGAAGAAGTTATGCTGATAGATCATTCCGGCAAGCTTGGGAGAGCACCAGAAGCTATCAAGGCAGAGAGAGGGCCAACTCCTTCGGAAGCGAGAATATCTTAGTTCAGAATAGAGATTCTAGTGTAAAAAGCCTCGGTTAGCAAGAAATTTCTACCAGGTTCTCAACCTTAACTTCCATTAGCATTTTATACTTAACTTATATATAAGAATGGAATTTCTTTCTCTATATTTGTTCACTCTCTATGATTCATGCATGAGTAGCTAAATTAGTTGAATGGGTTGAGAAACATTTAGCTAGTACAACGAGGGAATCTTCATTCTTTATGATTATCTTGTTTATGTATGCTTCATTCGTCTATTAGAGATACTCGGGAGGGTAGTCTAAGGATAGGATCTAGACTTAGGAAAGTCAGGTTAGAATCTAGGTTTAGAAGAACCAGATTAGAACACATAAACGAGAGATGGGTGTTTAGGTATGAGCACTATTTGTTATCAACACATTGCATGCATCTTAGTAATAAGATATGATTGTATGTGGTCACCTTGCTTTCTTGCATTTTGCATCAACGCATAGGACAAGAGTAGAGACTTAGAAATAAGCTCTATGGACATTTTGCATGCAACACTTGCGTCCTAGATTTAGGAGCATTGCATTTACATCGGAAAATGACTTGTTGTGCATGGTAGTAACATGATCGCATAGTCTGACGCATTCCAAGTAACGCTAGCTAAAGATCTTCTCAACCCGTTCATCGCATACTCATTGCATCTATCAACGCAACTTTGTTTCCAAAATCCGCCGCATTTATTTATTTCCTTTTATCAACATAACAACAAACCAACCACTTCATTTATTTACCCGGCTACCTCAAAGTTTTCATAAGAAAATTATTAACGCAAACTATTTTCACAAGTCTCTGTGATCGACCCTGGACTTACCAGGAAACTCAGGGGAATTTACACTTGAATTCCATTGCGGAAACTTGAGTGCACAACGTAATTCCACCAACGCATTTCATCCATATTTCCATTCAATAAAATAACGCATCAGTGGTATGTGCCTTAATAGTACGAGGATGCTCATAAAATGGTTGAGGACTTCACTTTCATGTGACTCATGCTCGGTGTTTCGAATATTGCCACTTCATTCACCATTACCTTATATTATTAACAATTTATACTAGCTAAAAAAAACTACAACTCTTGTTTTTTACACTAAAACATATGACATAGTTACATACCCAACAAAACTATTGAAGTGTTGGATTTTATGTCCTAAAACTCATGGTTTGTAAACAATAAATTCATTCTGTAAATCAATAAAGTTGTTATTGAAGTTTGATTCAATTGTATTGAATATATCAATTGCTTATGTCGTTTTAGAAATAAATCCAATAAACTAAAAGATCCATGGCTATTACATGAGTACTTGAACTTTGTATGGAGACATAAGAGTGGATCAGGTTCGATTAAATAGTCTAAATGATCTATAATATATGAATAAGGTTGGGTGCCTTATTCTGGTAACACTATCGGATGTAGCCCACTTTGTAGTTGTTACAAGGAGTTATAAAGTGCTATAGACGAAGTGATCCTGATTCGTACATGTAGTGACATGAGGAGTGGGGGCGTCCTATGCAATGAGTTTGCGTAAGATCGAACCAAGAAATAAGTTACTCTTACTTTATAATGCTATTTACTGTTTAAGGCTGACTATTTCAAAACGATGACCTAGGTAACTTGACCTTAATCCTGAGCTAATTATGAACTCCTATTTATTCGAAATTATTCTTAGATTTGCATAGGCGAGGGTTGGCTCAACAGCACTGACTCAATAAGCCTCCCATTTCAGGGGTGAGACCAAGTAGATAGCTGAGGACATAGGGTGCAAGATGGAATTCACTCCTACCCGCTTTCAAGGATAATAGAGAGGTTGTTCCCTTAAGTGTTGACTCTAAGTCTTAAACAAGGGGCTCCACCATCTCATTGGCCCGAGAGGGACTTGGTTTGATGACTGGATCACAAACCAATTGTTCATTAGAGGATCAAGGGGATTTAAGGAACAAGAGGTAATCTCAGTGGTAAAACAGCATTTTGACCCAACCGTTATATGAACAACCTATGAAGAGTTAACTCACTAATCATGGTTATATCGAGTGGACACAATATATCTACAGTGAGGGGAGTGCTACTCTGGGCTTTAGTGGAGTGACCCAGTAGTTAACGAATGGGGTTTAATTTGGTGTAAAGAGTTTAGCCAATGAATCTCAGATTGTTGGAGCCCATGATCTATAGGTCCGCTAGGCCCCCTACTAGCTCACAAATGGATTAGTCATAGAGTAGCATGATAAGTTAATTTGAAACGTTCAAATTAGAATTAAGGGAATTAGTAATTATATGTGATATAATTACACGTTTAATTTTGGAATTAAACAAAATTGGTAAATCAATTAATATTTAAATATGATTTAAATATTAAGTTCATGAATAGGGCTTCAAGAAGGTGGAATTGGTATTAAATTAATTTAATATTTGATATTAGATTAATAGAATTAATTAAATTGCTTAATCAATTATTCATTATTAATTTTATTAGAAAAAATAATTTTGAATTAATTTTTGTAAAATTAATAAAGTTTCAGTTTTTTTTCTAAATTAAAAACTGAAAATATTTTTTAATTTTGAAAATAGTTTTCAAAATGAAAAAAATAAAATAAAAATGAAAAACCAAAATGGGTTCTTCCCACTTTTGGAACCAAGTACCTTACTCATATTAGCATTAAAATTCCAACTCAATAATGAAGGTAGAGCTGGAATACATGTAGAAGGTTTGTTGCTTGAAGGTCATGCAATATAAACTTCAATTTTAAGGTGGAAATCGGTGATCCATGGAAGAGATTTTTGCTGAAAATTTTATTTAAAGAAGTGCTCTTCACAGTACTCATAAACCAGCTCTTCACATCCTTTATTCCCTAATTCAAACTTGTTTTGAGTCCCAATCTAGGGCTTCAAGAGAATAGTAGGAAAGATCTTGTGCTGGTTCACAACCAAAGGAAAGGAGATTGCAGCTGAAAATCATGATTCAAAGGTATCTTCAAAGGTTAGTGTTGAAACTTTATTTCTAGTTTATAAACATGTTGAATTTGAAGCCAAAATTAATGAATTAGAATGCTTAATGATCCTGTTTTGCTTCCATTGCTTGCTTCTGTATTCCAACATGAAGTAGGTTGGTTATGGTTTGTATGCCAGCCTTCATCTCACTCATGTCAGACTTAACTAGTTTCAAGTCTGACTGCACATCCACCAATCTATCCTCCATGTTTGATACGCTAAGCTCTATGTCATGTAGTGCTCTTTGAATACTCACGCCTTCGGGGACTCTGGCTAATGGGTATCAGGCTCTTGAATATTCGCTTGATGTGTGTCGAGCTGCTTAATATCTAGTCAATATATATCATGCTCTTGACCGTCTGGTTGATGCAACTGGTGCTCATGAATATCATGTTAATAAATCTCATGAGTCTCCAACTGGCGAGTCTCATGCTCGTGCATCTCATAGTCACCAGAATGACTATGAGCATCATTTTCATGGTGCGAACTGTGTGATTCTGATGGGCTCTCTCCGTCATTGGGTTGGTAAATGAGTTGGTTCTCAACTCGTGCATCCTGATATGTCGCTTGACATCAGACATTAGAAGCGTTCGAGTGATCGCTGCCTGCACACAACAATGAAACAAAGGAAGTCAATACATATAGATAACAAAACTGGACATAAATATTACTCAAGCAAAAACCTCTCTAGACTCGAACATGTTTCGCTGCATGCTCCTGGTTGGCAGTGAGTACGTACACTTCCATCTTAAGAATCGAGGCACAACATGCCTATTCAACTAGGTTGTCCCTACCACAGTAAATATAATCTCAAATGCTCACACCTACCATAATTAAACCACAATTAAAAGCTTTCAGAGTAATGGCATACATCACAAATATCAAATAAGCATAGGATATTACCTGAAATGCATGAGGAAATCTAGGTAGGTTGGATTAAGAATGTAATTTTTATTGTCATTGGATCTCTTCTTGTAGCTCTCACCCTTATCCTTCAATCCTCTTTACAACTCTTGTAATGTCTTCACCCATATAATGTTTTCCCAATCCATTCTATTGTAGCAATCCAAATCCTTCGCATCGATGCATAACTGCTTGTCAACATTGGCTCTCGTCTTCTCTTTCCCTCTTATTGGGATTGGTGTCCTAAATCTCCTTGTAATCTCGTAGTTTGTAAAGTTTGTATAAACATATTATTGTTAATAAAATAAGTGTTATTTTATAAGCATATACTCAATCCAATAAACTAATATCCTAGGTTATTATATGTAATTTAAACAAGTATGTAGAGACATAAAAGTGGATCTTCTTTAAATAATAACTTAAACGGTATGTAGTAGATGGATAAGGTCGGGTACCTTATCCTAGTAACACTATGGATTTGGCCCACTTTGTAGGTGTTACAAGTGTTGTAAAGTGCTACAAATGATCTAATCCTGATCATTCATGTGAGACATGTGAGTGGGGGTATCCTATATAAAGAGTTTGTATAAGATTTGGATCACGAAATGTTAATAATAGAGACTTACATTTTACTAGGATGACCATAAGTGACATGACCTAAATCCTGAGTGAGTTGTGCTCCTGTCATGAAAGCGGTCCTTTGATTTGTATGGGTGAGAGTAGCCAGATTGCCAACTCAATAAGCCTACCATTTTGTGGATTTGTTTGACTGAGGATCTGGGAATACAGCTACACAAGACGAAATTTACTTCTTTTCCCGATGTAGGGGCAAGTAGATAAATTGCTCCCTTAAGGACTAATTCCAGGGCTTGAACATATTGACCACACCCTCTCCTGGCCTGAGAGGGACTTGGTCATAGTTGGACTATGGCTTATTGTTCATTAGAGGGATCAGTGGTACTTAAGAAGTTAGATGTAACTATAGGGGCAAAATGGTAATTTTGGTTCAACTATACTTACAATTTATGAAGGTCATCATACTGTTGATTGGTTATATCCAATGGACACAGAAATTTATCTATAGTACGAAGAGTGCAGTTGTCAGTCTTTAGTAGAATAACTGACAGTTAACGGATGTTGGGTAATTTAATTAAAGATTTTAATTAATTATCCAAGTACCATTGGAGCTTCAATCTACAAGTCCATAAGGTCCCCTGTATAGCTCAACAGGGATTTAATTGAGAATTATTTTTGGATTAATTTGAAGTGTTCAAATTAATTGAGGAAATTAATTATAATATAATTAATTAAATTAGTTATATATGTGTTATAATTAATATACATTATAATATAAGGAAATAAGAGAGGAATTTGAATATGATTCGAATACTAATTATACGAATGATTTTCATGTAATTAAATTTAATATAAATATGATTTATATTAAATACCACAAATAAGTTGAGAGGAATTAAATATTTGGATATGATCCAAATATTAATTATATAAATGAGATTCATATAAGTGAGTTTATTATAAATGTGATTTATATTAAATACCATGTATGGTTGAGAGAAAATACATATATAGGTTATATTGTATATGATACAATATATAACTATAGATTATGTGTTATATGGGATGTAATATATAGTTTATATACATATAATAAGGTTATTATTATATGTATAATTATTATTAATTTAATTTTATTAAATTAATATTAATTAATTAAAGAGAGGAAGTTATAACTCCCTTCCCTTATTTCTCTCAGCCAAATACGTGATGAGAGGGGTCAGAGAGAGGGATGGTGCTCATTGATCTTCCTCTATGAACACTGAGAGAATAGTTCTCTCTGGAAAAAACGAAAAGAGAAGAAAAGTTTTTCTCCTCTCTCAGTTCTTCTCCTCCCTCTCCTCCTCTCCATCTCCTTCCCTCTTCCAAAACCCTAAGGCAGAGCCCATATCTCCTGTCATTCTCAATCCCTGAGGAGAATACAAGAGGCTCCGCTTGATGGTGTCTCTTTTGGAGAAGGAGATTCGTTCATGACATGTTTGAGGGATTCTTGAAGAATAGTCTTCAAAGGTAAGGGTTTCTAAAACCCTAAGTTTTCCTTTATTAATGCATGCTATGATTTATGTAAATGCGTATCTTGTTCTTGATTACATTCAATGAAAAATGGATTTGGGGCGATCTTGCTTCTACTCAAGGTTCACTCCTCCAAGAATTCCTTCAATTGGTATCAGAGACAGGATGTTGGTTTATTGATCCCAAATTCCATTTTTTTATTGAATTGTTTGTATAGTATTGATAGGTTTTACTGCATTCTGTTTAAAGTTCATGTGATGAATGGTTTCAATATGAATTTGATTTTGTTGATGGATGTTTCGGGACAAGATACTTAGTTTTATGGCTTTATTTTGTTTACAAATTTAGTTTGTAAAGGCCCCTGTTTTGGGAGTAATTTTTGCTATAGAGTTTGTATTTGTGGTTTGAGTCACTCATGTTATTCTCAGGAAGCTTCAAAGACATTTTTCAGAGCACTGCTTCGACGAAGAAGATGAAACAATTTTACAAGATCTATAGCTACAGCTGCACGATCATGTAGCTTTTGCTAAACGATCATGTAGCTTTTGCTACACGATCGTGTAACATTTGTTAAATGATCGTGTAGCTAATGCTACAAGATTGTGTAGATGTTGCTACATGATCGTGTAGATTTTTGCTACACGATCGTGTAGCATTTGCTACAAGATTGCACAAGTCTGCTATACGATCACTGTAGAGAGTTCGTTGAAGGGTGGTTCGAGCAGTTCAAGGCCTGGTTCACCTATTTCGAACTGGATGACTCTTATGCTGTAACAGTTAGCCTTTTAACTTTCCTTTAAGGTATCCTATCCCAGTCCATTAGTTGTATATTTTAAATATACATATGATGTATGTTCTATATTATATGTTATATTGTATGTCATATAGTTTTAAAATCCACCATAGGTTATGTATTTATATTCATTTACCATTTTATACTATAAGTGTTATAATATATGTATGTGCATGATTTAAATTATAAAGTATGCTCATGCATCATATAGTATAAATGTTATAGTATATGTATGCATGCATTATAGCATTTCCATGCATCATTTATATTATAATTGTTATAATATATAGTTGAATGTATGTATGGAAGGTATGCTATAGTATGTTCATTACCTAGTTATATAATTATTATATATATATAAGTAATGAATGGAGATTGCATGAAGCATGACGTTACCTTAGGTTAATTTATAAATGTTATGATTACTAAAGTATGTCAAGCATGCAATGGATGTTTTAATTGTTTCATTTATTTATAATCGTTATAACTAAATGAAATTAAATTAAAATCAATAATTAGGAGTTGCATGCAAACCTTAGGACAAAAGAAATTAGACGAGTTTTTAAGTACAGGGTTTTTTAGACAAGTGAAAGCTCCCTATGAAGCCTCGGTGTTGTTTCAAAAGAAGAAGGACGAAAGCCTTTGGCTATGTATCGACTATTGAGCTTTGAACAAGCTCACTATCCATAACAAATACCCCCTACCCAGCATCACAGACTTATTTGACCGACTCCATGGTGTCAGATATTTCTCAAAATTGGATTTCCGATCGGGGTACTACGAGGTCCGGATTTCCAAAGGGGACAAACCAAAAATGACCTGCGTTACGAGATATGAGGCTTTTGAATTTCTCGTGTTTCCCTTTGGCCTCACCAACTCTCTGGAAACTTTTCTTACACTGATGAATTAGGTGTTTCATAAATACCTCGACAAATTTGTCATAATATATCTCGACAATATCGCGGTCTATAGTGCATCAATGGAAGATCATCGATATCATCTTCAACTAGTCTTCGAAAATTGAAAAGGAACCAACTGTACGTAAAGAGAGAAAAGTGCTCATTTGCCCAGGAGTGTATAAATTTCCTTGGTCATGTGATTGAATGTGGTCCAATTGGCATGGAAAAGGGCAAAGTGGCTGCTATCCGCAATTGGAAGGTGCCCACATATGTGATGGAGCTATGTTCCTTCCTTGGGCTAGCCAATTACTATAGGCAGTTCGTAAAAGGATTCTCCAGAAGGGCAGGACCATTGACTAAGTTGTTGAATAAGGATAGTCATTGGAGTTGGACTCCTGAATGTCAAGTCGCCTTCAAAGGCTTGAAGAAAAAGATGATCGAAGAACTGGTCCTTGGAATTGTTGACGTGACAAAACCTTTTGTAGTTGAGACAGATGTTTCTGACTTTGCATTGAGTGGTGTTCTCCTTCAAGATGAACACCCTATCGCGTGTGAGAGTAGAAAACTGAATGATGCGAAAAAGAGATATGCGACCTCCGAAAAAGAAATGTTGGTTGTAGTTCATTACTTAAGGGCTTGGAGACAATACCTTCTAGGGACTAAATTCGTAGTTAAGATAAACAACAGCTGCATCTATTACTTTTTCAACCAGCAAAAATTTTCGTCAAAGCAAGCATGATGGCAAGAGTGTTTGGCAGAATTTAATTTCCAGTTTGAGCATAGACAAGGAAAATGCAACCAAGCGGCCGACACTCTTAGTCGGAAGAGCGAGCATGTGACCCTGTGCATGTTTGTGCATCTGAAAGCCAACACATTGAGTGGAACTATGCACGAAACTATCAAGGCACACTTGGCAAATGACACATCGGCTCAAATCATTATGTAGTTAGCCAAAGAAGGAAAGACGCACCAGTTTTGGGTAAAAAAACGCCTTACTCTACGCCAAGGGTAATCGCCTTTACGTTCACCACTCTAAGGAGCTATGAAGATTACTAATGAAATAATGTCAGCCGTGAGCAAGACACAATGATTGGCAGAGAACTTACACGTTGTTAAAACAAGGTTACAATTGGTTGAGTCTCCGAGACGATGTTATGCAATTTACCAAAACTTGCCTTATTTGCCAGCAAGATAAAGTCAAAAGGGCAAAATTAGCGAGACTGTTGGAGCCCCTACCTGTGCCCTCTAGACTATGGGAGAGTGTATCCCTTGACTTTATCACCCACCTGCCCAAGATTAGGGAGTTTGAATCAATACTTGGTTCTCAAAATATGCCACATTTATCCCAATGTCGAAGATGTGTACAGCTTTGATGACTGCTCAATTGTTCTTCAAACACATCGTGAAATTGTAAGGTGTTTTCACAAGCATTGTTAGTGATCGCGACTGGAGATTCACTGGAACCTTTTGGACAGAATTGTTTAAGATATTGGGATCTACACTAAATATTTCTTCCAGTTACCATCCTCAAATAGACGGTCAGACCAAACACTTTAACTCTTCTTAACATAGATATATTTCTATGTCCACTGGATATAACCAATTATCAGTACGATGACTCTTCACAGATGCTTATAATTACAGTTGGGCCAATTTACCGTTTTGCCCCTGTAGTTACATCTTACTTCTTAAGTACCATTGATCCCTCTAATGAACAATACAACATAGTCCTACTATGTGTGAACACCTCTTAGGCCATGACAAGGTGTGTGGCGCCACATCGTTCAACAATCTCCCACTACAATAAAAATGTACAGGACACGAGACTTTAGGGCAACAAGCCCAACAATCTTCCACTTGTCCTAAAGCAAAGTGGGGTGTACAAAAACAAGTACAAAACAATAAACTAGGGCATAAAAACCCAGTACAATAAAATCTCCCACTTGCCTTAGTCCAGCCGCGGGCGGTCCCATAGACCCATGCTCTAAAGTTGATCTTCAAACACTGTAGTTGTGAGAGCTTTTGTAAACGAATCAACAATGTTTTGCTCCAAGACGATCTTTTTGATGATCAAGTCTCCTTGATGCACTATCTTGTGGATCAGATGATACTTCCACTCTATGTGTTTGCCACATCTGTGACCCCTGGGCTCTTTGGAGTTTGCCACAACACCACTATTGTCACAATAAAGGGTGATGGGCCTAGAAATCTCTGGAATAACTTCCAGCTTTGTCAAGAACTTCCTGAGCCAGACGGCCTCCTTAGCAGCTTCACAAGTCGCTACGTACTCGGCCTTCATCATGGAGTCGGCGATTGCACCCCTACTTAGTGCTTTGCCACACTACAGCTCCTCCGTTAAGAGTAAAAACTGACCCTTAAGTGGATTCCAAGAGTCCTTACCAGTCTGAAAGTCATAATCTGTGGATCCAGTAAGGATCAAATCCCTAGACCCATACACGAGCATGTAGTCCCTCATTCTTCGAAGATACTTGAGGATGTTTTTAATTGCGGTTCAGTGACCCTGGCCTAGGTTATACTGATACCTATTGACTATTCCCACAGCACAGCAGATGTCTAGCTTAGTGCAGAGCTTCCCATACATCAAACTGCCAACGACAGATGCATATGGGACTCGTCTCATCTCCTCAACCTTTTGAGACGTCTTAGAACACATGTCCTTAGTCAAAGTGACTCCATGCCTGAATGGTAGTAGGCCCCTTTTGGAGTCCTGCATTGAGTACTTGAGCAAGATCTTGTCAATATACGATGCCTGAGACAATGCTAGCACTTTGTTCTTACGAACTTGAAACTGTATACCCAGAACAAATTGAGCCTCTCCCAAATCTTTCCTTTGAAATTAGGTCACTAGCCATTTCTTAACTGCAGTCAGTAGACCTATATCATTCCCAATGAGTAGTATATCATCTACATACAACACTAAGAAAGCTACTGAGTTATTGGCGAGCTTCTTGTACACACAAGGTTCATCAACATTTTGGTCACAGCCATACGATTTGATCACAGTATCAAACCGAATATTCCAACATCGAGACGCCTGTTTCAGCCCATATATGGATCGATTCAGTTTACAAACTTTTTGCTCTTGACCTTGGGTAATGAATCCTTCGAGTTGCACCATGTAAATGGTCTCCTCAAGATTGCCATTTAGAAAAGTTGTCTTGATGTCCATTCGCCAGATCTCATAGTTATAATAAGTGGCAAGGGACAAGAGGATGCGGATCAACTTTAACATGGCAATAGATGAGAAAGTTTTCTCATAGTCGACTCCCTCCACCTGGGTATAACCCTTTTCCATAAGTCGAGCCTTGAAGGTTTACACCTTCTCATCAGCACCCCGTTTATGCTTGTAGATCCATTTATAACCTATAGGTCTTACCCATCAAGCTGATCTACAAGATCCCATACTGAGTTGAAGTACATCAACTCCATCTTGAGATTTATGGTTTTGACTCATTCATCCCAATCAACATCCTCCATTGCCTTTTGATAGGACAACGGATCCTCAACGTCGCCATCTGCCACCATAGCTTGGATTTTCGTGAAACCCAGATAGCGATCAAACGGGTTCAGTAGTTTAGTTGGAAAGCTCATGTAACACGACTTTACTACTTGAACTGTGCTCCCTGATATGATCCTCCTCTAGGAAAGTAGCATTCGTGGAAACAAACACCTTGTTTTCGAACGGATCATAAAAGTAACCCCCTCTTGTACCTTTGGGGTAGCCTACAAAGAGGCACAACCTCGACCGTGATTCCAACTTCTTGGGATTTGGCTTAAGCACATGTGCTGAGCAACCCCATATAAGGAAGTGAAGTAAACTAGCTTTATGCTCGTTCCACAACTCCAGAGGTGTTCTCGCAACACTCTTAGAAGGAACACAATTGGTATGTATACCACAGTCTCCACTGCAAAACCCCAAAACAAGTCTGGTAAGGAAGCGTAATTCATCATCGAACGAATCATGTCCAACAAAGTTCTGTTTCTCCTCTCCACTACACCATTCTGCTGAGGTGTACCTGGCACTGAGAGTTGGGAAACGATTCTATGTCCTATCAAATAGTCCTGGAACTTAGAATCCAAAAACTCTTCACCTCGATCTGATTGAAGTGTTTTAATCCGTCTATCCAAAGAATTCTCAACTTTAGCCTTGAATACAAACTTTTCAAAAGATTCAGACTTTTGTTGCATTAGATAAACATACCATATCTAGTGTAATCATTAGTAAAACTGATAAAGTACTCATAGCCTCATCGAGCTTGCACATTCATAAGACCGCAAAGGTCAGAATGTACCAATTCTAGAGGTTCTTTGGCTCGATAACCTTTTCCAGTAAAAGGTCTTTTAGTCATCTTACCCTCAAGGAAAAATTCGAACACTGGTAAAGAATTTTCTTCTAACTCACTTAGAAGGCCATTCTTCACCAATCTCTCAATCCTATTGAGATTGATGTGCCCCAATCGAAGGTGTCAAAGTTGGGCATTTTCTTTTGGAGAAACTCGTTGATGTTTAGATTGAGTTATGGCATATTTAAGCATCTCTATGTTATGAGGGAACTTAAGGCTAACGGTCTTAGCACATACAAGTTATTTCCCAGTTTAGCTGTACAAATTTCAACACCATCCTTATGAATAAACACTTTATTCAATTTAAAAGAAATGGTGTAATTGCATTATAACAGACACTTTACATAAATAAGGTTCCTTTTAGTTCAGAAACTACAAAGACATCTTTTAATATAAGAAACCTATTCTGTAAAGTTAACTGGATGCCTCCCACTGCCACAGCTGAGATGACGTGTCTGGTGCCTACTCGCAACGTCATCTCACCAGCCTCTAATTTTCGCCAGGATCTAATCCCCTGAAAAGAAGAATAAACTTGATTAGTGGCACCAAATCAATTATTCAGGCAGAATTATCATTCTCCACTAAACAAGTTTCTTACACAAGTAAATCATATTTACCTTTGTCTGCCTTGGTTACCTTCCCTTCCTTCAGATAGCGAGGACAATTCCTCTTTCAGTGTCCATCCTAGTTGCAATGGAAACATTTTCCTTTTTCAATCAACGGTGGATGCTTCTTTTGGGCAACAGATGGCGGGTTAGCAGGCGCTTTCCCTTTCTCTTTACCACCCTTCTTCTTCTTCCCCTTTCCAGAGTTAGAAGTTGAAGGTGTAAACTTGGTTCCTGGGGTCGAATATCGATGGAACTTTTTAGAAGACGAGACAACATTTGCTTCACCTCCCTTTTTCTTCTTACTTTTCAGCAAGGATTGGTAAGTCTGCAACTCGTTAAGGAGAGTAGTAAGGGTATAGTCCACTTTGTTAAGAATTGTATTGCTAACAAAATAGAGAAATCTCTCTGGCAATGAATGCAAGATAATGCTAACCTGACTGCCCTCATCGATTTTAGACCCATTCATCTCCACCACGTTAAAATTGTTGTGTTTTATGTTCTAAAACTCGTGGTTTTGTAAACATTAGAACTTATTCTGAGAATTCAATAAAGTTATTGTTGAATATATTTTTTTTTAGAAATCCAATAAACCAAAATCTCTTGACTATTATATGAGTACTTGAACTTTATGTGGAGACATACAAATGGATCAGGTTCGAGTAAATAGTCAAAATGATCTATAGTATATGAATAAGGTTGGGTACCTTATTCTGATAACACTATTGGATGCGGCCTACTCTGTAGTTGTTACAAAGAGTTGTAAAGTGCTACATACGAAGTGATTCTAATTCGTGCATGTTGAGACATGAGAAGTGGGGGTGTCCTATGAAAATGAGTTTTGTGCAAGATCGGACCACGAAACCTATCACTCTTACTTTATAACGTTGTTTACTATTTAAGACTAACTATTTCAAAGCGATGACCTTGGTAACTTAGCTTTAATCCTGAGCTAACTATGAACTCTTGTTTGTTCGAGATTATCCTTTAATCCGCAAATGGTGAGAGTAGACCAATTCCCTCTGCTCAATAAACTTACCATTTTGGGGATAAGACTGGATGAATAGCTGAAACATAGGGTGCAAGAGGGAATTCACTCCTACCCGATTAGGGTTAGTAGAGAGGTTGTTCCCTTCAAGTGCTGATTCTGGGTCTTGAACAAGAGGCCTTACCCTCTCATTGGCTTGAGAGGGATCCGATTTGTTGATTGGATCACAAATCAATTCTTCATTAGGGGATTAGTGGAACTTAAGTAACAAGAGATAATTTCGGGGGTAAAACAGAGATTCAACCCAGCCGTTATTACGAGCAACCTGTGAAGAGTTAACTTACTAATCATGGTTATATCGAGTGGACATAATATATCTACAGTGAAGGGAGTTTAGCTATGGGCTTTAGTGGAATCACTCATTAGTTAACGAATGGGGGTTAGATCGGTCTAATGAGTTTAGCCGATTAATCTCGAATCGTTGGAGCCCATGATCTGTAGGTCTGCGAGGTCCCCCTATTAGCTCGTAAATGGATAAGCTCTAGAATAGCATGATAAGTTAATTTGAAGTGTTCAAATTAGAATTAAATGAATTTGGAGAAATAATATTTAAATATGATTTAAATATTTGAAGATGGAATTGTGTTAAAAAATAATTTAATATTTGATATTAAATTAATTAGAATTATTTAAATTGTTTAAATAATTATTTGTTGATTTTATTAAAGAAAATTAATTTATGAAATTAATTTTGTAAAATTAATAATATTTTCAGTTTTATTAAATAAAATTTATTTTTGAAATCAATTTTGATAAAATAGAAAAAGAAAAGAAAAACACAAGTAGGAAAATTTGATTTTCCATTTACTCCATGAACTAGCTCGCCAACAACCCACTTTAACTCTTCATTAACTCCAAGCATGAGGTGTATCTCATGTAGCAAGCTTCTTTGCATGAATGTCTGCAATATATAGAAGATTGTGGAGTGTTTTGGAGTAGAGCAACCGAACAGAAATTTTGAGAAAAAATTGAGAGAAGAAGGGTGTTCTTCTCCATGGTTGTTGCTGTGAGCTTCTCCAAATTTCCTTAATTCCAGCTTATTTTGAGTCTCACTACTCAATCTTGAGCTCCAAGAGGATAGCATGGAAGATCTTGGGGTGGTCTACAACTAGATCCTGTGGAGATTTGCAGCTGAATCGAAGCTTAGAGGAAGTTCTTCAAAGGTATGTCATGAAACCCATTTTTTCTGTTGAAGCATGTTTTCTTTTCTGCCAAAATTAATGAATTAGAGTGCTTATCGATCCTGGTTTTCTTCCGTTGCACTTTGATTTCTTCCAACAAAAATGGACCATCATATCCAGCACGTGTTCACGAACAGGGGTGCCTTTCTCCATTTTGGAGCTGAAGATGTGTTTACAGCCTCGTGCTTGAGCTGTCCAAATGGCTGTTCGAACATTCCCCGCAGGGAATCCATGATCTCACGTACTGAGACCATGGGCTCATGGTTCTTGGCCAACACGTCACTAATACTGGCCAAGATATAGGCTCGGGCCTTCTCATTTTCCCGTGTCCAACGCTCGTACGCCGTCCGAGCATCCTGAGGTGGAATAGGAGGACAGTTCTCCGTAAGGACATTTAGATCCTCGATGATGAGTATCGTCGTGAGCATATGTTTCCAACTCGAATAGTTTTGCCCATTCAGTTTTTTGGCACTAAGTAAACTGATAGTGGTTGTAGCCATTTAAAAATGTTGCTAAAAAACGAATAAACTTTTATAAGACTTTGCAAAACCACATTTTTAGCCAATTAGTTTTAGCAAAATAGTTTCCAAGTACCCTAAGTGACAAGACTTCTATTTTGCAATGATGCCTCAGCAAGGCAGGACAAATGTCACTGGTGGGGTGATCAAATGTTCTTTCACTGGGATGAGACATTCTCAACCATTAGGCAGAACCAACTCTTGGAACTGAACCTAATAGCCACCATTTGTTCGGTCCAGAACTGTTAACCTTTAACAATTCCGCGTAAGTGTAAACCTCGTTTTCGACCCCAGAGTCCCACCCTAATGCGCCCACTGGAGGAAAAAAGTAGATTAGGACAAGAGACTAAGTAACCTTATTCTCTTATAGGAGATCAAATAAAGAAATGCACAAAACAACCATCCTATAGGGGGACACTCCCAGGGTGCCTCGAGGCGATGCGCAGAAACTTTATTAATCCAACGAGAGAGACCATGGGATGTTTTGTCGCACTTTTCGCTCCCACTTGCTATGAACATTCTCTCCATCCACCTTGATATTAACCTACTCAAACACCATTCTTTAGGGGGACACTCCCATGGTATCATGAGGTCGAGGATAGATCTTACGATGTGGACAATAAGGAAGAATCGCGAGAGGTTTAAATGAAGCATCAAATTCCCCAAGTACCTCCCACTGAATGTTTTACCTAGGGGTTTATTAACCTAGACAATCTGGCTACTGATTATAATCTAAGTCATTTATTAAGTCTGCTAAAAAACAACTTTTGTCTTTGAAATAAAACAAGTTTAAGTTATCACATTAAACTTTTTAATGGATTGTCCTTAACTTGCATGCATGCATCAAATCTATCTAATTCACCTTTCTAGGTAGGTTCCTAGGTAGGGGTGTTTCGTTGCCATCACCTTAAATACCCCAGCCTAGACAGAACCGGCCTTAGATGAAAGGTCTCTTATAGAAAGATTTGCTACACTTTAACCTTTTATTATTAATTTTAGTTCTAATTTCATTTTATAACCTTTATAAAAGAAACAACTAAAACATACATTGCCACATAACGAGGTATTTATAACACTTATAAATATAACGCTAAATAAATAATGCATACATAAATATAACCCTTATATTATATGATGCATGAGCATGCTCTTACGTAATTTAAATCATGCTTCTCTAAATCATAACACTTATAATAAAGAGAAGATGCATGACCAGTGCATAACCTAAGGTAGGATTTATCTATATGTGTATAGCATATGACATAAAAAAAACATACATCGAACGTATAAAACCATGGATTAATGAACCGAGATGAACCAACACAAAATTGGAATAAAAATTCTATCTATTACATTATTCCACCAAGCAAACCGGTTCACAAGCGAATCGGGTCTTAACCGTCAGGCGAAGCTCCCATTGTATAGTAAACGCCTCCAGGTAAACAATCGTGTAGTGCACACTAGACGATAGCGCGAAAGCTAAATGATCGCATAGATGACAACGAGACCACAAAGCCTGATCGTCTAGACGATCGCTTAACACGCGAAAGGTAAATGATTTACCGCGCTTTTACTCCGCGATTATATAGTCAGTAACTAAGCGATGAGGCTTGCTGAGCTATATGATCGTTTAGCACGCATGCGCGTTAAATGACAGCCGAGCATCCGATACTCAGCGATCGTCTACCTCATCGTCTACATGACTCGACCAACGTTTGATCGTCTTCTTCCTTGAAGAACAGCAACCCTTGCTCCGAACTTCTTCACGAACGACTCAAGACCCAAATTAATTTTGAAATTAAAGACTCGATAGCAATTAATTGTCCCCAAAAATGCAGGGGCCTTTACAATTAACTAGAGAATTTAACAAACCGAGGTTACATCCCAGAAAACTCTATTAATCCATGCATCCACAAAAGATTTAACAATTAAAACAGAGAGTAGACATGCTGCACCCACCGAGAATGTAAATGCAATTCTTTTGCAGCAATGAATTAGAATATCAGAAACCAAGTGCTTTGATACCAATTGAAGGAACTCTTATTCAACAGTACCTATGAGCAGAAGCGGATCTTTCCAATTCATTGTGACAGAATTTTCACATATAAATTAAACATACAAATATGCATTCACAACACTAAATTACTGGCATGCTTAAAGGATCAAAGAGACCGAGAGATCATACAAGTTGAAGACTTTTCTTCACAGCAAATCTCACTTTCAAAGGAATCGCAAGCTATCATTCAACAACACTCAATCGTCTACCACGAACGGTCTCCACAAGAACAGAAGGAAACGAGGACGACACCACCACTTAGAGGCCTTAGTATTCTCAGAGTGAGAATCCAAAGAATGGGCTTTGTTTGGATTTGGTAGAGGAGAGAAGGTAAAGAGATCATATACAACGATCAACCAAGTGGGAGAAAAACTCGTCTATCGTATAGATAAAATACTTGATCGTTTAGGTGAAGTATACGATCATTTAGGAAAAGGTAAACGATCGTCTATACGATCAGTTAGTAAATCTCGGACGTTAAATGATTGCTTAGTAAAAGGTAAGCAATCGTTTAGTAAATAGCGCGCGGGGGTGTAAGCGATCGTTCAACACTATCGTATAGGTAAGCGATCGTTCGACACTATCGTATAGGCTATGATTTTACTAAGCGATGACACACTTCAACACTATGTCGCGCTCTAATGCTTAACACACCGTGATCTATTTAAGCGTCTCAAATCAATTCTTCATCTTACTCAACCGTTATGAAAACAAAAGAGACGTCGTCCAATTATCCAATAACTGTCCAATTAATAAATAATAAATATAATCACATTATATTCATAACCTATGGTTAAATATCATATATTAACCATAGTATTTTTCCTTCACTACATATAAATCATATTTATATCCAATTTCCTCCAAATTAATGTATCTCATACATAATATTAATTATATCATATATCTTATCAATTTGAATATTTCAAACTGAACCAAAAACTTATTCTCAACTTGTATCCAAGCTACCAAGGGGACTTTATGGACCTATGCCTCGAAGCTTCAACGGTACGTGAATAAATAACTAAACTCTTTAGCCACGATATCCACCATCCGTTAACTGTCAGGCATTCCACTAAAGACCGACAATTGAACTCTTCTTACCATAGATATATTTCTACGTCCATTGGATATAACCAACTTATTAGTACGATAACCCTTCATAGATGCTCGTAAGTACAGCTAGGCCAATTTACCGTTTTGTCCTTGTTGTTACATCTTACTTCTTAAGTACCACTGATCCCTCTAATGAACAATATAACATAGTCCTACTATGTGTGAACACCTTTCGGGCCATGAAAATATGTGTAGTGTCACATCGTTCAAGCCCCGGGATTAGCCCTTAAGGGAGCAATCTATCTACTTACCCCTGCTTCGGGGAAGGAGTGAACTCTATCTTGTGAAGTTGAGTTCCCAACTCCCAAATCAGACGAATCCCCAAAGTGGTAGGTTTGAGTAGGCGCTCTGGTCACTCGCACCCGTGCAAATCAAAAGACCGCTCTCAATGGCAAGAGTTCCCAACTCACTCAGGATTGAGGTCATGTTACCTATGGTTATCCTAGTGAAGTGAAATCTTTGTCATGAACAGAGTTATATGAAGAGACGTTAACACTTCGTGGTCAGGTCTTATACAAATTCTTTGTATTGGCCCCCGCTCGCATGTCCCCTACACGAATAATCAGGATCAGACCATCTGTGACAAGTCACAACACTTGTAACTATTCCACAAAGCGGGCCGCGTCCGTAGTGTTAATAGGATAAGGTTTCCCTCTTATATCCATATACTACAGACCATTTTGGTTATCACTTAAGACATGATCCACTTGTATGTCACTACATACATGCTTAAGTTACATAAAGACAACCAGGGATATTGAGTTTATTAGTTTGTGATAAAGCAAATAAAACATCTAAATGTGCAAAGTCAAGAATGAAGTAAATATCATATATTATACATCACAAGCATTCGTACAAAAAATGTTTACAAACTACAGGACACGAGACTTTAGGGCATCAACCCCAACACAAGCCTACTTAGAGAAAGCATCAACGAGAATGAAGAACTGGGTTGATAAGAAACACAGACCCCTCGAGTTCCAAGCTGGGGACAAAGTTCTGATCAAGCTGCGACCAGAATAATTCCGTTTTCAGGGCCAGAGAGACTAACGCCTCATTCAAAAATATGAAGGACCGGTTGAGGTGGTTGAGAAAGTTGGGAAAACCTCATATAGGGTTCAACTACCCTCGTGGATGATGATCCATTCTGTCATCCATGTGAGTAAACTGAAGCCCTATTACCCCAATCTCGATGATGAGCAGCGTAACATGTTAACGCATCCACCTGTCATGATGAAGAATTCAACTCAGAAGCAGATTCTGGACAAACGTACACACTGTATTGGAAACCAAGACGAGAACTGATAGAATTCTTGGTGAAATGGAAGGACCTCCCTAATGAAGAAATCAGTTGGGAGCGCATAGAAGACCTGAAGAATGCTACTCCAACGATCACTGAGTTCGAGCAGAGTCGGTTGACGGAGACGTCAACCAATTAAGTGGGGGAGAATGTCACGTCATGCTTGTCTGGGGCCTATTGCCCATGGTCGTATACTGATAACGGGAAGAAATGCACGTTATTACAGCGCAAAGTTATAAAATAATGTAGGATTGCGTTGATAAAAATATACAATATTTCCAAAATCATTAAGTTCACAATATTACAATTGCATGCGTCCATCGCATTAAAACAGTTAACTTATGTAATTTTGTGCATAATATGCATTGACGCAAGGCAGAAAATGCAATCCAAAGAAAACAACGACCGAGCGCATTAAGGGATTACATTAATGTAAGGCTATGCGTTCATTTGCACTCGTGAATATCTACTCAAGAAGAATATGCGTTGACGCAAGGCAGAAAATGCGATCCAAAGAAATCAACGGTCGAGCACATTAAGAAATTGCGTTAACGCAAGGCTATGCGATCATTTGCGCTCGCGAATATCTGCTCAAGAAGGTTGCCGTATAGAGTCGACGCATCTTAGTGGGCACATCTAGGTGAAAAGCGTAATAAATCACGATGGGACAGAAAGCTGATGACGGTCGATTCTGAATTAAGTTGACAAGCCGTTAACGACTTACTATAGCAAGTACACTCAACTTTTCGGTGACAAATATTCGGCGCATCAGACAGAGAATTAATGTCATCCCATCAATGCAATCATAAGAGAGAATAAGCCTTTCACCCCGAACCTCTATAAATACCAGAGGCCACCTTCAGTGAAGAAGTTCATTCAGTTAGAGAATTTTTCCTATAAATACTTAGCCCTATTCATAGTTTTCTTATACTTAGAAGGCGGACCGAGAGAAGGGAAGAGATGCCGGAAGATCGCTCTGGTCAGCTCGAGAGAGAACCTAGAAGGCGTGGAAAAATAGAGAGAGGGTCGACTCTTGCGAGAGCAAGATTATCTTTTGAGCAGAGTAGAGAAGAACAGTGTAAAAGCCTTGGGAAGCAAGAGATTGCTACTAGGCTCTTTATTCTTATTCCACATTGTTATTCTGTATTTCAATTATATATCTATAAAATGAAACTTGCTTAACTACATCTGTTCACTCTCTTAAAGGCACGCATGAGTAACTAAATCTATCGAATGGGTTGAGAAGAACTTAGCTAACATGACCTAGGATTTTCATTGCATGAGATCATCTTGTCTTATATTACGCCCATCACCCCTTTAGAGCTACTCGAGAGAGAGTCTAAAGAAAGAACTTAAGTCTTGAGAAAGCTAGGCTAGAATCTAGACTCGAGAGAGCAAGATTAGATCTGCATAAGCAAGAGATAGAGACTTAGAGATAAGCTCTGTTCATCAACATGCATCGCATGCACCCTAGAGATAGGTTATAGTATTATGCGGTCTCCTTGTATGTGTGAGTGTTAATTGTCATCGCATAGACAATAATAGAGGCTTATGTGTAGGTCCTATAGACATCATCGCATATATCACATGCATTCTAAAACTAGAAGCCATAACATTTACGTTGAAAGATGATTTGCTATTGTATGTGTGAAGCATGATCGCATAACATGAACGCAATCCTAGGAAGTGTTAGCTGAATCCCTTCTCAACCCGTTCCCCGAATATTCATTGCATCTTCCATATTATTAACTCTTTTCTTAACTTCGCCGCATACATTTATATTGTAAACAACTACCCAACAACTCTTTGATTTATTGGTTACCGCAAAGTAATCTAAAAATTATTGCCGCATATTATTTTCCTTAGTCCCTGAGTTTGACCCTGGGCTTACCAGGAAACTCAATAGGATTTATACTTGGGTTTTGCTGAGAAAACTTGTTGCACAACGCAATTTCCATCACCGCAATCCCTTTCATTATTTCACCGCATAAAATAACGCATCACATGCCCATCTCAACTCTTTTTTTATCATGCTTTCATCTTATATATTTCATTCTATAAGTTAGTTTGCTTTATTGGCTCATCTTGTTGTGAGTGACTGCTCACCTATGTTTTTATGCAAGGGTGACAATCATAAAATTGCTCAGAATGCACTATATGAGGGTAAGACTAATCATCATATCCTTATACTAGTGAGTTGTATGCTATAAAGTCGTGTTGTTGCTTATTGCTTTCTAGCTATACGACTAATGTTCATTGCTTAATCATGCTTTCAAACGTTTGCAAAAACGTTTTCCTCTAACCCATTTTCTAAAACCTTTTCTCAAGAGCGGGGGTGGAGGTTATGAGAAACGCCCATTGTGTCATCGGCTATTCGGATTTAGATTGGCTGACTTATTCAAGGGCGAGAACAAGTGTCGCATAATCACCTCAAGACCCTTACAAGGGTGCAATTGTGACAAAAGGCATGTCTCCGAGTTCGTTCCTTATGCTTATGCCTAAGTCTATGCCTACGATGCGTAATGTGCACTTAGTCTCAATAGGAAGGCTAATAATTCACCTAGTGGGCCCAATAGTAGGTTGTGGACCCAATAGTGGGCCGCTTACTGGGTATATTTATATACTCATCATTTCCTCTTCATGTTTTTTTTTTCTAGGTAAAGATAAAGATAAACCAGCGAATGATATGAAGGATCCATGACCTGGCCATTGGGCCACGATATCGCTTCTACACTTATGTTTCTATTATTTTTATATGTTTTGGTTTAGGAGTCTAGCATTTCAAACTCTGGTTATTTCACTTATTCATTTATTAATTTACTTATTTGCTCAATTTATTTTAATTTAGAGTCAAGAATACTCCGAACAATGTTTTTTTTTTTTTTGGATTTTATTATTTTAGGACTTTATTTAATGAAATAAAAGTTTTGGTATTCTTTTATTTGTTATTCAAATTTTTCTTTGAAAAATGTATTATCAAGTCTATGCATGCATGTAGTAGCATCCTGAAAGTATAATAGAAAGTTAGGTCATTACAGATAGATATCGATAGACATTTATCAATGTCAATGATAAACGGTGACATTTTGGTATATTTAAAAATATTTCCAGTAAATAATAAATAATTTATGGATAATAAATAACCTAAACAAATCAAAAAATTAAGTAAAATTAAAATAAATATACTATATATAATTGCATTGGTATATATATACTTTTAATTAATAATAAGTTCGGGTTAATTCAAGTTGACTTGTGTTATTTTTTGTAAACTCATGAACTAATCCAACTCATAAAGTTTTCATTTATTTGAACCAAACCCAAATCGTACGGGTTAAATTGGATTGATGGAGTTTTTCGGATCATTAGATTTTTTGAACCACCCTATTTGAAAATACTTAGACTAAAATTAAATAAACATAAATCATAATGATATTTTAACTGTATTTATAGTATATTCACGTTAATAACCGTTATTATGGTATACATTTCATCCCGTTTTAAATTTATAGTAAAAATGTCAATTCATTTTTTTTATGTCGATGCTAAATTTATAGACGTATAAAAATATGATTGAAAAAAAAAAGGAAGGCGGACGAAATTTAACACATGCCTACGACATCTTTAGTAATAATATTAGACTTTAGCAAATGAAAGTTATCGATTTTTTTTAGAGCAATGATCATGCTCCTCATCTCCTTTGCCCATAACGAAAAATTTTCTAAAAAAAAATAAAAGTGCTACGTGACACATTTATATTTGTTCCTTTCTACTAAGCTGAAATTTGAAAAGAGAAATGCCACGTGGATTGTTATATGCTACAATATATAAGTTGATCATTGAGATTCGAGTTGGACATCGCGAAAAAGAAATGCCTCCGCCGAGCAGAGAACCCTGCAAGAAGGAGGCGTGCGACATTCAAGCTTGTCTCTCCAAAAACAACTTTCTCCCTCAGAAGTAAGTTTACTTCAAAAATTCTTTCCAATTTATTTCCCAAGGAATCTGCAATGATAGGATCTCTAGTTTTTAAGCTATTCATCGATGTTTGATGTTGTTTGATTGAGTCATTTCCATGAATCGGAGGGTACAAGGCTTGCATTTGAATATCTTTTTATTCATTTGTTTTCCTGTATCTATTAACGAAACTCTGGCTTGCTATATATCCTTTTTGTTTTGTGCTTCGTGTTTCTTTGTTCTATCCTTTGAAATGAATTATCTATAATCTACCTTTGCCGTGTGAGATGAGAGCAAACAAAAATTTAATTAAGCAATGGAACAGGAAGGCTTTTCGGTTTAATTCTTCGATGTGGCAAACATTTGGGTTCTCAGTTCTGATCCGTTTTGTTTCCGTTTCATGTTTGGTTCATTGACCGACGTATTTAACCCAAGTATTGTAATCCTTGATTTGGGAATTTTTGGATAGCTTACTGAGGTCTGTATCTGTGCATAAGAATTTTATATAATTTTGTGTTGCTTTGAACTATCTTTTGTTCGTTTTTGAAATTGAGATGCGTTTTCGTGTACTTCTGATCTGATATTTAAAGACAAAGCTTACTTCCCACGTTCCGAAGATCAATCTTCTTCTTTCTTGCCACAATGGGTTGGTCAATCCTCCCGCATGATTATAAATTATTTTCTGCGAAGTTATGGTTTCTTATGAGTTATTTAATTCTCATCCAGCTCGTGTATATTCTACTCTGATTTTCAGCCCCTTCCATTAGTTCATGAAGATCACCAAATTTCCACATTTCCTAGTTATTCTTGTTGTTTATTTGGATGCTAAAAGCGGTTAGTTTGTTTGATTTTCCTTTGTTATACCCTGCTAGAGGAATGGGAATTTACTAAGGACCATATTTTCATTTTCACAAACCGTTTTCAATTTCTGCTTCTATTACTCTATCTTGTCAATGACTGTGTAGCCTGTGCATGTGGAATATGGCATACAAAGCTCCTTCCTTCTTCCTCCCTTTTTCTTATTTTATTTCTCTTTATTGTTATCTTTTGGTAGTTTCTTCTGACTAGAGGTATAAATTTGGTGCATTTATGCTGGAAGGTTGTAAAAAATGTACATAACCGATGACCCGAATATTTTGTGACAATTTGATTTTAGTTCAAAGTTTTGAAGCTCACTGGTATTGACCATGTTTGACTGGTTTATGTCCAGTAGATGTTGAAGTATGTTCTTTTCTATGTTGTATGCATGAAGTGTCTGTCGTAGTTCTATCATTATTACTTGATCAGTGAGAAGTTGGATTTGGATTCAAGTATATGCTAAAGGATGTGGTTCTTGGAAAACTTGCCTGCTGACCTAATTCGGGAGAAATGCTTTAACCTTCAAATTGCTGATCAACAAAAAGTTATATGCATTATTTTAGATAAACTTTTGTATTGAAAGAGAAGGATGACCACCTAGCGGATAGCAGGTTAGTAATCCATCCCCATGTCCCAAAAGCCAAGTAGATACAAATAGAAGCAGCAGCACGGATTCATTATTTTCTAATCTCCCTGAAAGTAGTTCATAATGAGGTAGACTTAAAAAAAGCCTGACTTTGGAATTCAACTAGGGACTGTAAATAATAAACATCTTCAACAGAAATCCTTCACCTCAAGGGTTACAATCAGACTTGGCATAAAGCTTTTCCCGAGTTTTCCTAGCGAGAATGTAATGGATACTGGATAGAGGTTTCACATTTTGCACGGTTTGGGAATTTATGCAGATAATGGGATGGGACGTTTTAACCTTCTGAGAGCAAAAAGAGGACCAGGTAAAGAAGTTGATTTTCATGGGCATATTTGTTAAGAAGTCGTCCCCAATGAGTGATAGTGCTGCTTAAATTCTTAAAAAGAAATGCAAATAAAGAACCCGACAGATCCTGGCTGTTGTCCTGTTCAGCCACCCCTTTGTTCTGTTTGGTAGCTGCTGCAGCAAACTGGGTAATGTAGAATCTAGGTTTATAGCTCTCCATTCATCTCTCTTCCCAAAGTTAAGTTCCTCCCATTTTCCAGTTGGAGAGATTGGATAAACACGTTGGTTTACACGAGAGATAAATAGCTGTTCACCTTACCATCCTGCTGCATTACATTCTGTAATAATGTTGAAGTTTGGCAAGTGTCAAGATGATGTGGACATTGCTGTTTTATACGTGTGGATATCATTGTGCTGTTGAAACTTTCTTGAAGTATAAAACCTAATCCTTCGCTTCGTTTTTTTTCCCTTCAAGAAGATTACAACACATAACTTACAACCTCTTAAAAAGAGTAGGGATGCTCCAACGTCCGAGTTATGTCGATGTAGACAAATATTTGACACTTTTTTCTTTTCTTTCTTCTTCTTTTTTTTTTTTTTTTTTTTGAAAAGACGAATATTTGACCTTTAGGGTTATAATGGGTTAAGCAACCTACTCTTTCCTTGGGAGGAATTGGGATGTTTTCTTGTTTTATTTTTCACTCCCATCGATGTGGATCAGCGATATGCTTTGCTTATGCTCGTTCTTTTTGGAATCGCTGCTTGTCCTCATGACGAGTCTGCATTGTGCCAGTGTCCATGTTTTCTAGATTTCATTGTGCAAACAAATATCAACTCTTAGATATCCTTAACACTTTGTTTGTGTGATGGAGAAGGCTTTTGCATGTAGATAAATTGATATGTTCCTAAGCAATTTGTGCATTGACATGGTTGTAGGTGCGTCAGGGTCATTCAACTGTTGCAATATTGCTGTGAGAACTGCGATTACAAATCAACACATTGTGCTTCTGTTTCTGACCTCTTAAAGCAAATGCCAAAGCCGAAAAGCCAGAAATCTTGATTCAAGACATCTCAGATGCAATTCAATCTAGAAGTGACACACCCCATCAGCTATTGCTTTAACTCTAGGTGTCGATGCAGGAAGCTAAAAAGGCACCACGTTTTGCGATATAGGTGAAGGAAAGAGATGAGACCAAGGGGATCAAATCTTTGATTGATCAGCCGAGCTAATAAAGTTGCCATTTCTTCCCAAATCAATCACCGAGAAATCCATTCTAACAAAATATTTTAATTCTTTACCTTCATGTTAAACCTTGATAAAAGAATGACGACTAATTTTAACTTTGTTTCGGTTTGTACTTCCCTGATTTAGACAACAATTACTTGAAAGAATATATTAAACTTGAATGATATGCATTCCAAGTTCATGGATCTCAATTGTCTTAAAAAATCACATGATTTATTTGTACATTCGCATGTATACCTTCTTTTGCAAGAAAGGAAAAGCTCGCGTCTTAGAAGTACCAAAGCAGCTTAGAAAAGAGAATATAATCATCTTGAGCTCTTGAAATTTGGTTAAACTAGTCAGACCCTTTTCCTCAAAAGTGCTACCTGCTTCTGATACATCATGAACCTATATTTTAAAATGTGAATGAAGAATAGCAAGGCGATTTTCTTGCACCACCAAATGAAATGGTTGAACAGACTAAGAATAGTTATACGTGCATTTTAGAAAGAACAAGCTTGTTTTGATATGTGGAGAGGCAATACGTACTATCAATTGATGAAAAAGAATTCTGTTGGCTTGCATCTTTCATATGGATTTTGTGGGGTAGCAAGAACTTGTGTACAAAGCCAATAGGCATTACCCCCATTGTCAAGTCTCGGGAGATAGAATGGAAAGTGATAGAAAATTCTCACCTTTCTATCTACTTTATCCAAAAAGGAACGTCAAGGGGGTAGAAATTTGTGATAGAATACAAGTTGATGTCGACATGAAACTCGAACAAGAACCCTATTCTCAAGGGATCAAGGCATTCTCGAGGATTCTTGTCGCCGGAGAGGAATGCCTTCTCCACCACTAAACCCATCCTCCTCGGCATGCTTAGACAGCCGTATTGATAAGCTTGTTGCTGGACCTGTATCAGTTGGCGAAGTTATGGACTAAAAAATTTAACATTTGTGATATGACACATGCAGCAAAGTTCAATGTGTACTTATAATGACAGTTTGTTTTTATTTATATGAAACTCGGTAATAGGGATATGGGAATCCCAAGGGGTGCCAAGTGGTAAGGGTTCAAAATGTTTGGGGATGCACACCAAAGTCTTGGGTTTAAGTGGTTAGGCTGAAAACTTAATAATTAAAAACCCTTATTATCTCCTAGGACTGGCTTTGAATGGACAAACCTCTACGGATGAGTGGGGGTCGTTAAATGAGACTCCTGATACCCAGATATCAAAAACCAAAACACAAGATTAGGGAGGAGATATGGGATGGTGTATCTATCTAGGCCGGAAATTAACAAATATTATTTTTTTTAAAAAAAAAGGAAAAAAAAAAAGAAAAGAAAAGAAAAGAAGAAGAAGAAGAAGAAGAAGAAGAAGAAGAAAAAGGAGGAAAAGATGAAAGAAAAAGCATAATTTCATAATATGTTAATTCTATTGCTAATGAAATAAATATTGATGAAAAATGTTTGCCTAAGAAAGAGATGGGGAGGCATACCATCAACCATGTCTTTTGTTTTATGAAGAAGAAAAGTTCCTGAAAGAATAGTCACAAATCCACACATCTCCGTCACAACCTGCGTTGGGCTCTGCCTGTCCCAGTCCTGAAAGAAGTAATTTAAAAGATGTTGAAATCTAACTCCATTTAAAAATGTGGAGACAAAAATCTAAGCAGTGCTCAAACAATAACAGTTGTAATGTCCTGTCACTTGTGTATATAACAGAATGCTCGAAGCGCCATATTATGGCAAGGCTTTCGTGTCCAAATTGTTATGTGATGCTCCTTTGTTTTTATTGCTAGTTTGAGTTCTTTCCTGATAGAATCCATCCTTGTGGGTCTTCGCCCGTGTTCTTATATCCTAGAGGCTAGAGTAGTATTCTTTCATTACCCTTATTGAAGGCAGTATCTTATTTCAAAAAGGGAGAGAGATCTGTTTAAATATAAAGTATGGTCTCACACTCTAGCTAGAACGTAATAATGTACTGTGGCTTCTAGATCCATCCATAAACTAGAACCACAAAACATGACTCGCAGAACCAGACAACAGCACTTAGGGAAATTCACGCATGCAAAACTCTTGAACATTTATCATTATAATGTAATGAGCTATTGCAACTTATTGATCACCCTTTCAAGGCCAACAAAGAACAAATTTGGGCTATTGTTATTTCAGCGATTGTGTGGGAGGTTTGTGAACAAAGAAATGCAAGAATATTCCAAGATAAAGCAAAACCCCATCCAAGGACGTCTTAGAGTCTGCTACTTTCAACGCTTTCTTTTGGCGTAAAAATATACAGGCCATCAAGAGCCATAGCTTCTCCTCGTTACAAATTGGGAACATCTTTTGTCTTTTGTTTGTTTTTTCCCCCACTTTAAAAGGGCCCCTTTTGTACATCCTTGGTTATTTCATAATTAATGAAATCGTCTCTTGTGAAAATAATAATAATAATAATGCTATTTGCTATTTAAATTTTTAAACATATCATGAGTCAATACGTTCGATCACATTGTACATGTAAAGAAACAACGACCAGCAGTCAGACATACCTTAAACATTATCACACTGGCCAAGATGGTAAATGATGTGAACATGACGTAGTATATCGGCGACACAACAGCTGTATTAAAAGTGTCAAGTGCCTGCAAACAAACAGAGCAGAAATATATTGGACAGATGAGATCATACAAGAAAGGTATATATTTTCTATAAAGATTGAGAATATATATTCATATGAAAACGTATGATCAAAATAAGAAAGTCCTATTCCAATAAAGAACAAAAACAACTAGATCCCAACCCGCCCCCCTTCCCCCTCCCCCTCCCCCCCAAAAAAATAAAATCTCATTCATATTGTTGGCCAAATTAGATCATTTTTATTATTTAATTGAATTGAATTTGAACTCTTCAAACTTCTGTCAACGTAAGTTCCTAGTATTATGAACTAGTGGGTGATTTTATGGACCAACCAAATATAAACTCTAGTAACATTAGATTAATCAATGAAAAATTAACTTTTTTTCTCAAAAACAAAACAAACCTTTTCATTGAATAAATGAAAAGAAACTACAAAAAGAAAAAAAAACAAAAGAAAATTCCTCTAAAGGTTTAGAGTATTCTCAGTTCTATCAAGATTAGCAGGAGAGGGATCTAATAAAAGGACATACAAGAAAATCCCTCTATAGGATTAGGACTCCAAACATGAACACCCATCTCCAAGGCCTAAAGTTAAACTCTTCAAGCGGAGAAAGAAGAAAGGCTACCTCTGTCAATTCCCTACCGGACAACGAACGACGGAAACCAAAGGAAAAGGACACAAACTCCTCAACCAGACCAAAAAAAATCAAAATACAGGACGAATTTGAAAGGAAGGCAGTTGATGTAACAGAGGAAACACATATGAGAAGGGTCTATCCCCCACCCATCGATATTTCCAAAAATATGTTCCCTTTCCTTACCCCACAACACAACAAGCAAGATCAGAGAAAGAAGGGAGTTCATACGAAATATATTTCCAAAGATTTCGATGCGTGCATTTTAACCCCCTTCACCACCCATTCAAGGAATGTGGGGACCATGCTTACAATAATCTGTCGAAGCCATGTATATACACACACATATATATCAATTTCATAGTATACAGCACATTCAACTCCATGATACCAACGAATGATGAAGATTTGACCATTTTAACATTTTTCTAAAAGGAAATGAAACTTGTACCTGCTAATAAGATAAAGAACCCAACATATTCCAAATACTATATACTATTTAGATACTTATTAAGCTAAATCCTCTTGTACGTCCCCTTAGAACAAGGCTCCAACTATAGAACAAATATTGTTCAAGTGGAGTTGTGTCTTCCGTGTGTCAAACTATATACTCAAAAGAGTACATGCATACTCATTGGATATGAAAGACAAATATTTCTCAAGAAATTTGCACTAAAAATTAAAGGAAAGAAAATCAACAGTTCGCATTCACTATTTATATAACTAGAATTACAAGTTTTAGGATGACCTCGCAAAAAGCAATGTTGATGTCCCTTTACCATATCTCATAATTTGAATATGCAGCAATGAATGGTGGAATTAGGTCCTCAGGGATTGAGCTATGAACTTGAAAATATTCCTTTTATTCATAAAACACTATGAAATCAAATGCAAACTTCAGCCTTGGCTTGTTAGGCATATAGGCCCAAACCATAGTTGGTTCAGTCTTGGGTGTATATATATATATATATTATATTATATTTTATATATCTCAACATTCATACACATCTAGATGTGTATAAGAGACAGATTTTATATATCTCAACATTCACAAGCCTCTTCTTGTTTCCTCTCCCCTCTTGGCTGTACTTACACTTTATAAGGTATACTTGAGCATGCTAATAGAGTTCCAGTTCCCTTTGGAAGCTAAGCCAATCACCCTTTCTCAAATGAGGATTGTTAAATCATCAATTGAAATTAAGTTGATAGGTTATGATAAATTTAATTATATCAACATTGTAACAAGGACATACACAATGCAGTAGTCCACCCAACTATCTTGACAAGCTCTTTTCCTCTCAAGCCAATTTTGCCAAATAAGGACCTTGATAATATTGTTCTAATGAATTTTCATCCTTAAGGATTTCTGCACAAGAGTCTCTCAAAAAATCCATGGGAAGCACCGTTGAATTCTTTAGGATAGTTGCCCACCAACTTGGCACAAAATCGCATTTAGAGAACAAGTGTAAAAGTTTCACTCCCACTTTTGTAAAGGATGAACTGACTAGGAGATTTTCTTTTTAATGGAAACATATTGATATAAAAGATACTAATGTTCCAAAATACAAGATCTCCAATTATAAAACAAATATAGGAGACAAACACAACTAATGAGGAAAACAGGCCAAAAGAAGAAAAACCTTAAACCAAGAAGCACAAAAAAAACTAGATAGAAATCCCCAAACCAAACCAAAACAAACCAGACCAAACAAAGAGAAACAACAAACCAAAAAACTGACAATAATACACTGTGAAAGACAAAAAAAATCTGAAAAAGCCCTTTTAAGAGGGAAATGAGACCATGGGACTTTAACAATCTTTAAAAGTAAAATCCCTTGAACAATTCATAAAGGTGCAAGTTGTATCTTTAAAAGAACAAGGCAAGCACCATTAAATTGTAACTCCTGAAGAACTAGAAGGAACCGACTAGGAGATATTGAGATGTTTAGATAACAATTCTGCACTCTCTCATTTGTGTGGTTTCTTTTCCCGCAAATAGATCAAATGAAGAAGTCGATTTTTTTTTCGGGCACTGTTGGTTCCAAATATCCTTTCCTCAAGTCTATTGAAACCTTTTTTTATTAATGGAATTGAAAAGAGATTAGCGCTCAAAGTACATCATTCCCAAAGCAAGAAAAGAAAAAGAAAATCCAAAGAACATCAATAGAGGAAAAAAGAAACATCCCAAATAATACATAAACCGTGAATAAACAAGTCAACAAAATCTCTTCTATTGAGACGAAAGGGAAGTACAAAAAGCGAAAGGAAAGAACAAACAAAAAGGGAAGTGAAAATTCACTCAACCATCGTGAGAGATCAAAAGAGACAAAGTCCTTAAACACCATAGACACCAGCCCTTCACCAATTCCTTCATATAACTTTGACAATCACGAGATCATCCAAAGACTCTGCCGCCATATCATCCATTTTTGTATGAAACAATTTCATTGACCTTGTGCTCCTTCCATACATGCTCCTTGATCCAGGAGCCCTCTCTTGTTACATTCAATAAGCCAACTTCTATTTCTAGGGACATCCTTGCCCAATACAAAAAAGGGAGCGGTGGGGATTGTAACTTTCCATGGATTTCCCATTTCTCACTGAAATGTGGAACTTTGCTTATTTCTATTTTAAAGGATCGACAAATCAATTGAGATTTTTGTTCCAATTTGTTCCTCTTCTCCTCCCTCTGAATTAAACATCAATCCGAACTCATGAAATAGCAAAACAAGCCGGAAAAATTAAACTAAACCTACAAAGCAAGAAGAGGTGACCCGAATTTTCTTCATTTTGACAGCACACTCCTGCCACAGTGGTCTCATCAGTATCAAGTATTACTGTTGAAATGTTCTGCTTCAAATGATCTTTCTTAGTGAATTCATCAGGATGAACATTCGTGTTTTACGACAGCTTCTTCAATCACTTTAAGGGTTAACACCCCTCTATTCTCAGTAGACGGATTTGGCAAAATCATTCATGAGTCACTTGAGGACCCCTTTTTCTTGATCACAATTGGGACCTAGTAATTTGATTTCTTCTGGTTCTTTTGCTTTATAGCTAACCGTGGTTACTTTGCCTTCTTTCTATATCACCCTCGGAAAGAAAAAGAGAGAGCTGACATGGTGAGATTCCTTTGTAGGTAAAGTCCAACTCACATGGCAAAATGGAGCTGGTTCAGAAAAGAAAAGGAGTCCAAACTTCGAACCAACTCATCCTAAACACTTATAGTTTAATAGTTTTACTATTCCAATGAATTAATTTAGAATTAATTTAAATTAAAAACTTTGGAGATTAAATTATTATCTAATAACTATATTTTTTCAAAAAAAAAAAAATCTAAAAACTATATGAACCACAAATATAATACCATGCAAAGATACAGGGACAAATACTAAAATTGTTTCTGAAAGATTAAAAACCATGAAGGAGAACTACTTACCTTATTTAAATAATTCATTTGGGTAAGCACACAAGTAATCACAACTAAAGTAAATATCCAGGTTTGAGGATATATTAGCTGGTTCATTCCTGATAAGGTTAGCTTCAAGGCAATTCCTATTGCTTTCACACTCATGACCTGTCATTAGATATTCAATAACAAAATCACTTGGAGAAGAGGAGAAAAAATTAAAATTTAAAAATTGGAGTAGATAGTGTTTTAAAAAGATAAAGATAACAGGGATGCAAGATGGATACATACCGACAAAGATCCTACAAGGGAACATACACCAATGTAAACCATAATGTGAGTCTGCCCATATTGTGGTATAAAGTGGAATATAAGTATAAACACAGCCGTCATAACCAATGCTGCATATAGTAGAAAGGCTGCCAAATAAAAATTGAAGTTATTACCAATATGTTGTTTAAATTAAACAAATGACTGGTTAAAACCTAAGAACCATATATGGGGTACAAAAATAACAAATTATGAACCATTTTAAACATCATTCCCAGAGAAGCAAGTTTACAGATTCCATGAATTTCCCATTTCTCACTCAACAATGGAACTTTACTTATTTCTTTCTTAAGGGTCGAAAAATCAAATGAGATTTTTGTTCCAATTTTTTCCTCTTCCTCTCCCTCTGAATTAAACATCAATCCAAACTCATGAGATAGCAAAACAAGCCAGAAAAATTAACATAACCCTACTTTGAAAGAAGAAATCAGAGAATATTTCATCTGGTTTGGATTAATGCAATTAAAGCCCTTCTATCACAACTTTGGTTGGAAAGAAATCAGAGAAAATTTCAGAATTCTTCTCACTCAATTTGATCATTTTGATTCAGCACATCTCAAATCTTATTGGTGTTCATTATCAAAGCTCTTCAGTGGTGTCCATTCAAGATATCTTATTGTTATTATAACCTCATTATATTTTGTTTTAATTAGGATGTATTTTGAGCATTAGTCTCTTTTTATTTGCTTAATGAAAAGTTTTGTGTCCTTTTTTTGGGAAAAAAATAACTAAGTTACAGATATGGAAGCAAGGTTTAAACTCGTGCTTTTGACGCATGTCCCCCCCCCAAAAAAAAAACAACATAAGATATAATATTAAACAAAAAAGAGAGGGGATAACCCAAGGGCGGGGGGAAGAGAGAACCCCCACCTATAAAGCTACTTACAAATGGCTTGCCAATCCAAAAGAATCATGGAGAAACAGAAATTACAAAAAAAAAAAATAATAATAATAATAATAATTGCTATAAGTATGGCACCACCAAGAAGTATCAAGCTGTACAAAATCCCAAAAGATTTCAAAAGAAGAGGACTTATCTTTTTCTTTTTCTTTTTTCCTTTTTTTAAAAAAAAAAAAGGAAACATAACTTTTAATTGAAGAACAAGGATTTGGTCGAAAAGGAACCAGAATTATCAAGAGACCAGCATAGAGTATCTTTAGCCACATCCAGTCTAAGACCTTCCAGTTTAGTAGTTAGATTAACCCAACTCAACATCACCCGATAAAAAATGCATCTTCTTATACCTAAATTCCAAGTCCCTTGGTCATTATCCCAACACTCTGCCACCGTAGCATTCTGGTTAAAAGAGAGGCCAAAGATATTAGGAAAAACATCTTTAGGGGGGGGACGAAGCAATCCAAACATCATGCCAAAATCTCACCGTCTGACCATTACTAACCTTGATGTTATTGAACTTCTCAAAAACAGGAGCCATCTTCGCAATATCAAACCAAGGGCAGTTGTAGGATACCCTTCGGCTGTAAAGCTTTCCAAGCAAGTGGGACTTCACCATGCACATTGGCAACCACCGGTCTGCAAAGACCATTTTCCTCCCTAGCAAATCTCCAGCACCACTTAGTAAGAAGGGCAATATTTCTTTGTTGGATCCAATACCAAGACCACCTTGCAAGAGAGGGAGGGAAGCATCCTTCCAATTAACAAGATGACTACCCGGGTTGTAGTCTCCATCACCCCAAGAGAAATCTCTAAACAGCTTCTCCATTCTTCTAATCACCCCCTTATGAACTTTGAGGAGGGAAAAGAAATACAAGGAAACCCATTGAGCACTGAAGAAATCAAGGATAACCGGCCACCTTTAGAAAGCAAGGAATTCTTCCGTTTAACAATCTTACTTCTAATTTTGTCCACCGACGGGTCACAGAAAGTCAGAGACCAATGCTTACCACCCAGAGAAAAGCCTAGGTAGTTAAGGAGGAGAGACTCCATCTTACAACCCAACTCAACCACAAGCCTAAACACCTTATGCTCCTTAATATTAATCCCAATTAGGGAGGACTTCGCCACATTCAAATTAAGGCCTGAACAGCCCATGAAAAGCAGAATAGCCTTCCACCATCTTAAAGAATGGCCATCCCCTGGACAAAAAACAAGAGTATCATCAGCATACTGAAGATGGGAGATAGCCACCTTGTTTCTACCAATCCCCCAACCTTTAAGAGCTTTTTTCTCCATAGAGAAGTAAACTAATCTGCTGAAAGCTTCACCAAGGAGGGTAAAAAGGAAGGGGGAAAGGGAGTCTCCTTGTCTTAGGTCCCTTTTGACTCATGTCACCCATATATTTTGAGCTTTTGCATTTACAAGGAGATGGCTAAAAAGATGAAGTAAACAGTCTTTTATTATCATGGGGAGACACCATGGAAGGCTCTATCACTTAATAGGGAAGTTCCAATGCTTCTGGTTACACTGGTGATAAAAAAAGGAGTAGCCAACAGTTTTCTGCTTTTCCACAGACTGCATGTAAACATGAGGTTTCGCAGATGAACTACTACTGTTGTATCAATAATTCGAGAGTCCAGTTCCAAGCAAAAAAATTACCTTTTTCAAGAATTTTGAACCTCCAAATTGCTTCATTCAACATCATTGAGAGGATATGCTGAGGGCTTTTTTTCTTTTTTTTTTTTTTGGAGGGTGGGGGTTGTATGGAAATGGGATGGGGATATATTGCGGCTGGAAAAAATATCAATCTAGAGAAGGGGTCCCAGCCTTCTAATCTTGCTCGTCCTAGATTATTTAAGCTGTTCCTGGACACATGCTCGGGTAACCTATGAGTTCTCATTCTCTTAAGTTAAATATTTAAAGGAAAAAATACAACTATTAAGCAGAATCAATGATATTTGAAAGAGAGGGACAGCATTTCACAATAACAAAAACTTACCAGGCTCCATGGCCATTTGCCACACTTCAGTTACAGATTCAATTTCACGTTCTTGAGGAGCATGAAGCACAATGGTTGTGGAACCCACTACACACAGAACACAGCCAAGAATCCCAAAAATATGCAACCTTTCCCGCAATATAATATGTGCAAGCACTGCACTGCAAGATATCATGATAATACGAGTATAAGCAACCACAAACTCTGACTTTATCTGTGCAACTCAGTCCATACCTGATAATTATGCTGAGAGCACCAAGTGGGGTAACTAGTATAGCTGGAGCAAACGCGTAAGCTGCAAAATTAGCAATTTCTCCAACAATCACTGCAGAAAACCATTGCCAGTTTAGGATTTCGCTTTTTGTTCCAGTTTCAAAACTTTTTCCTTTCATTATACATCTGCCAATTCGAAAGGATTATATGTTTTGCAATAATATTCACCAAGCAATGCTATTTTTTTTAGTACACATTGATCTCCAGGTCCATTTTTACAGGGAAAATAGAAAATCTAGGCCTCTGTATTCTTCTTTTTCAACTAGGATTGAAAAAAAAAAAAGCAATAATTTGCTCTGTTTCTGTAAACTTATTAAAAATAAATGCACTGAATGAATAGAGAAAGAAGTAAAATATCTAAAATCACTTATTCACAGAAAATGTTTGCTTAGCAAAATAACATCTATTGAACAAAATGACCAAGGACCCTGGTCTCAATGGCTGATTGAAAATCTTACAGAGAAATTCAGCAATCTATTTGGTCAGAGATCTTACAAATAAATTTGGTGATCTCTACTTGGTGGTTACATGTTTTTAAAAAAGATGGCATGGAGTATCTAAATGCAACGTTAATTGACTATGTTAATTCCTACAAGAGTCACTCGTTAAGATGTTTAGTCTCTTAAGCTTTACGGCTGATTTTTTCTTGTTTACTCTTCTCCAGTTATGGTGCTCTTTTTGGCTTTGTTGTTCTCCAATCCTCTTGAGTCTTTATGGTGCTCTTTTTGGTTTTTGTAATCTTTTCTTTTTCTGGTTCCTTTTTCTAGATATTGTTGGTTCGTTTTGGCATTTTCCAATTTCTCTCTCTATTAGGGAGGCTGAATCCTTGAACTTTTTCTTCTTTTTCATATACCAATGAAAAGATTATTTCTTGTTTTTTTTTCTAAAAAAAAGATTATATATAGAGTACAGAGAGAGCTAATGGATCCTAAAGTTCCATCTAGTATCTATGTAAAAGACTTCTTCAGAAACTGAACAGACAAATATGGCATGCCTGACCCGGAAAAAAATAATAAAGGTCCTCAATATAAGCTACATTATAAAAAGTGAAAAAAGACTTACTTGTAATCATGCCCACCCACCAAAGAGGCTCGTATAAGTAAGAATAACCTCCAACTCCTGACATAAATCATCCATCAATTACAGTAAAACTGTAGAAGATAACAGTTACCGTGCACATAAAGCATGATAAAGGTAAGCAAGCACCAATCATCAACTTCAAAGGCAGGAGACCTTCATCAAACATCATATATATATATATAAACAAAAGTAATTGCAAAGAAATCAATGCTCCAAAATACAAAATCCAAAAGGAACCACTAAACAACAGTGGCAAAAGAACAAACATCAATATATAAATGCCAACAAGAGTAACTAGAAAGGAACAATAACACTCTCCAAACTCTGATTAATGTCTTGAATGAAAAACAAAACTTCATTAAGAAAAGAAGATACACAAAAGGAGAAAAGGCATCTCCATGAAGCCAAAGGGATTCCAAAAAGAATTCCCAATTGACATAGATTCATCAAATCAAATCATAATTACAAAACTCTCGTTCAGCATTTGTAGTCTCCATACCACTACGACAGGCTGCTGCCCAGACTCATTCCAACCCAAGAGCTCTTCATAATCAGAAGAGACGATCAGTCATTAGACAAACACCTTGAACGTTAAACATTGGCATTCATTAATGTTGATAAAATTAAAATGATACAGAATTAAATTCATCGCAACTAGCTCAATTCAAAGTCTATATATGGAATTAAACTTTTTGGGCTACTCATTTGCAAAGGAACAAATAGTAGTTAAAATATATCTATCAGTTTTACAATGTCCGGAGTTTTCAGTATGCAGTCTGATACTTAGGAGTTAAATAAACCATTTTTGGCAATAGGCCTCCAAATAAGCAAATACTATAAGTGATTAACAAAAGGGTATAATAGATTTAATTTCACAATTCAAATAAAGCAAAATCGTCGAGAATCTCATGAATAGTGTGACCCACCTCTAATAACAGATTGCAACACATTCCATACCCAATTACAAACATTTCAAAAAATTCGACGAGGTCTTAGAAACAAAGAAATCGAGGAACTACATTAACCCTTTTATTGTAAATTGAAGCAGACAAGAAGAGAGAGTGAGAAATGATACCTGCTCTGACTCCTGAAGCGCCGGCTTTCTTCAAGCCCTTTTTCTTAACAATGAAGCTAGCACCAATAAAAAAACTTGAGGAAAGAGCAAGAACCAAGCCCTTAACGTTATCAGAGGACATGCCCTCCCGCCAGCTGGGAGTTTGAGTGGTTGCCATGGCGGAGAGAAACCCTAGGTTGGAAGTTTGGAAAGCATATCATAAGATCAATGAAAAGCAGAATTGAGAAGGGATCCCAGAATGGGTACTGAGTCAGTTGGGAAGTGGAAGCGAGTCGGGTAACGGAATTAATGTCGGATCTTGAGGCGAGAGAAACTCAGATCGGGATTTTCTTCGAGAAAATTTGTCGGCGCTCGAGACTGGTGTTGAACACAGCGAAGCGAGGAGATTACTTGGATCGAAAGAGAGAGAATGAGAGATCTAAAATCTTGATTTGGTTTTACCGAAATAAAGACTACTCTCCGACTATTGTTGATCACTTTCACGCTACCTATCTATCTTTCCACCTTTTTTTTCAAACAATAACAATCAAATCCAAGAAAATCCTTTTTTTTTTTCTTCTTTATATATGCCTATTATAAATATTATAAAAATAAATACATGTTCTTAGTTTCCTAAAAGTCATACGTCAAAAGTTATGATTTTCCTTCTTCATCTTCATATGTTGTAAAAAATTTTGAAAGAAATGTATGGTCATCAAAAAAACAGTTATTCTTCATAAAGTTAGTTATGAGTGGATGCATTTAAGATTATAAGATTTTAAATCAGTAAGTTATTACAATTCGCATTATTTAAAATCAATTCAAAATTATTGTTATGTGGAGAGAAAATTATGATACTAATATATTGGAGAAGACATTTCTACATTTCATGTCTCGAATATGTTCCTACAACAGCAATATTGAGACAACGATTTTAAACAATATTCTAAACTAATTTTATGTCCTCTCGTGGTCGAACAAAATAAGAGTTATTGATGAAAAACCACGAATCTCGACCGATTGGAATAACACAATTCCCTAAAGTGAATGTTGTGAATATTAATAATCATGGTCGAGGTCGTGGTCGTGGTCGAGGTTGTGGCCCTAGCAAAGGAAGAAATAATTATTATTTTTGTGATGGTCATTCTAATCATTCAAATTTCAAAATAACCACACAAAATGATGATCACAAAGGAAAAACTCCACAAGATAAGAGTTCAAAGAGTGTTGAAAATAAATGCTTCCAATGCGGAATAACTGGGCATTGGTCACGTACCTTGGGCATTGGTCACGTACCTGTCGCACGTCAAAATACTTAATTGACCTCTATCAAGCCTCCCTGAAGAAAAAAGAGAAAAATGTGGAAGCAAATATTGCATACCATGATAATGACATATTTTACCTATCCTATATGATAAATTTGGATGTGGCAGACTTCTTTGAATCTCTGGAAGAGAAGATTGGCTCAGTTGATGGAACTTCAAGTGTTTATTTTGATTTTGAGAATATCTGGACTTAATGTTATTGTTTTCTTTTATCTATCTTCATATTTTTTTTAGTAACTCTGGTATATTTTAAATATTGTTTTTCTTATTGTAATTATTTTCTTTTAATGAAGAAACATGAATCATTTTCATATGTTGGGTGATTAAAAAAAGGAGCAAAGAAGATCTATGTTTAGCAAACAGTACAATTACATACACAATACTTACAAATAAAAAATGCATTTCCAAATTGACAATGTTGAAAGCAAAAGTAAATACAATTTTAGGTCCTGCAAACTTAATCGAACATTTTGGAAAAACAAATATTATTTTACATAGAAGAACAAAATTTACAATTGACAGTGCATTGTTCTCTAGTCAATCAAAAAGAAATCTTTAAGTTTTAAAGATATATATTGCAATAGTTATCATATTGAGACTGATAGTAAGAATAATGTGAAATATCTATATATTATCTCTACTGTCTCAAATGAAAAACGTATATTGGAAAAGTTGTATGTGTTTATCTTCTGGATTGTATTATACTCATATATGAGTAATTGAAACGTATGCAACAATGAACCGAAAGTTCATGAATCCAGATATATTTGCTATTTAGTATGATAGATTGGGTCATCTAGGGTCTATAATGATGAGAAGAATTATTGAGAATTCATGTGGACAACCATTGAAGAGTCAGAAGATTCTTCAATCTAATTAATTATCATGTGATGCTTGCTTTCAAGGCAAAAAAATAGTTAGATCATCACTAGCTAAAGTGGGAACTAAATTACCTGCATTTTTAGAATGAATCAATGGTGATATATGTGGACCTATTAACTCACCAAGTGAACCATTTAGATGTTTTATGGTATTAATAGATGCATCCAATAGATGGTCACACGTGTGCTTATTATCAAGTCGAAATCTTGCATTTGCAAGATTACTTGCTCAAATAATTAAATTAATAGCACAATTTCCTAATTATACAATTAAAACCATTCGTCTTGATAATGATGGTGAATTTACATCCCAAGTTTTTGATAATTATTGTATGTCAATTGGGATAAGTGTTGTACATTGATAGGTCTTGAAAAGAGCTACATTTTAGTACATAAATCTCTCAATTTTATGCTATCAATTTGCTCTATATGTTAATTTTATAGTTAAAATCCAATTCTAACACATATTGGAGTCTTTAGAAGAAATTTGGAGATAAAAGGAGTTAAAATGAGCAAAGAATCAATTAAGGAGAAGAAATCCTAGCAAACTACCATTTTGCCCCTTAGTTGAAGCAAATCTACGCACCTCACTTTGAAATCAGAGCGTCGCAATGCTCACGCTAAGCCTACGCCCAACGTTACCTTGACGCTGAAAGGCAAAATGCTGATATATAGTGCAACGTCACAATGTTGAAAAACAACCTTGCAATGCTACGAATTTTGACGAAAAGATAAAAAAAAACGTGCGTGCCTATGCAAGAGAGCATTATAACGCTTCCTACCACCGTTGTAACGCTATAACCTTGATATAAGTTTTCACCCATTTTCATGAGGAGAGACCCATTTTTACAAAAGAGAGACCCAATTTTACGATTTTGAGAATAATTTCTGTAATTTCTTCAATTTTTGTATCAAATTCTTGTTTGATTCAATGGATTTCTTCAAGAATCTACCACTTCATGGTTAGGTAATCTTCTTTCTTGGGGAAATTGTTAGGTTGGTAAATTCTTGAGGTTTCTTCTTGTATTTTCATCTTGTGTAATTGATTTTTTCTTGAATGTTCTTGATTTAATTTCAATAAAATCTGATAGAAATGAATTGACACCTCAAATTTGTTAGATTTTTATATGCAAAATTACATGGCTCTATAGCATAATTGTAATGAAGTTGCAAGAACTAGAAATCTTGAATGAAAAATTGGACTTTATTCTATTTTCTTGAAAGTATGACTAGTTTAGGACATTCAAATAAATCATTCTTCAATTGACTCTATAGTATTTCAAGCATGTCATAGCCTAGAAAACCCTAGAATTAATGCAATTTAGGAATTTGAAGTGGAATGTCATTGGGAAGCATCTTAGAACTAAATTAGGATAATTGACAATTTTAGGTTAATTAACTATTTGGGACATTGGAGCATCTCTCTAATGGGTTATGGAATAATTAAATTGCATAAGTATAATTAAGTCAATGATTGAATTAGACTAACCAACATAATTCCCCAAGATCTTTTACAGTGAAATCTCTCTACTATTAGTCTTTTACAAAATTCATTTCAATTCAAGTTTTAGTTTCCTTTGTTTCTAAAAATTCAACAACCCCTCCCCCCAAACAAATTGGAATTCAAAAGTCAAGTTTGATAGTTAAAAGAGGTTCCTTAAGGATCGATCTCATGCTTCCACTATTACTATGTGTTAGTATTAGTAGTTGTACGTATTTTACAAATTTTATTTGTTTAGGGCTAAACTTAAAAGTAACGATATCATTCTTGTCACTGAACAAACATCCTGTAGCTTATGTTCATATACAAAATGGTTTAGCAGAATCATTTATAAAATATTTGCAATTAATTGCAAGACAATTACTTATGAGTGCTAAGTTTCTTTCATCTATATGACGACATGCTATTTGCATACAACATCACTTGTACGCATTAGATCAATAGCTTATTATAAGTGCTCATCATTATAATTAGTTTATGGTCATGAGCCAAATATTTCCCATCTGAGAATTTTTGGATGTGCAGTAAATGTTCCCATTGCTCCACCACAATGCACTAAGATGGGTCCTCAAAGGAGTTTAGGAATATATGTTGGATAAGATTCCCTTTTAATTATTAAGTATCTTGAACCCTGACGGGCGATGTATTTACTGCATGGTTTGTTTATTGTCATTTTAATAAGACAAATTTTCTAACATCAGTGAGAGGAATTAAGAAATTGGAAAAAGAAATTATATGGAATGCATCATTATTGTCTCTTTTAGATCCCCTTACAGATCAATGTGAACTTGAAGTGCATAAATAATTCATTTACAAAATATTGCAATTCAATTATCAAATGCATTTATAGATGCAAAGAAGGTAACTATGTCACATATACCAGCTGCAAATATTCCATAAAAAAATTGGTATCTTAATACAACAAGTTGTCACTAATGAGTCTAGAACATGTCAGAAGCGTGGTAGACTAGTGGGTTCCAAAGATAAAAATCCTCGAAAATGAAAAATAATTAATAGTAAAAAAGACTTGGTTGAAAATGTAAATACTCATAAAGAAATCCTCGACATGACTAATGAGGAAGGTGAAATACCTAAGATAATAATGATATTTCAATAAACTATGTCATGACAGGAAAAATATGGAATCAAACTAACGTAGTTATTGAAAACATTTTTACATATAATATTGCTCTTGATGTTATATATGAAAATGAGAATCTTGAACCAAAATCTGTTAAAAAATATCAACATAGAAAAGATTGGCTTCCCGAGGCAGATATTAAACTCACTTTCAAAATGGCAGGTTTTTGGACCGGTAGTCCAAACACAAGGTATCAAACCTGTGGGATACAAATGGGTATTTGTGAGAAAAATAAATGAAAATAATGAGGTCACAAGATACAAAGCAAGACTAGTTGCACAAAGTTTTTCACAAAGACCTGGTATTGATTATGAGGAGACATATTCTCGAGTAGTGGATGCAATTATACTAAGATATTTAATTGATCTGACTGTGTATAAAAGTCTGGATATGCATCTTATAGATGTAGTCACAACATATTTATATTGATCTCTTGATAATGCTATTTATATGAAAATTCTAGAAGGATTTAAGATACCTGAAGCATATACATCAAATTCCCGAGAATTGTATTCAATAAAGTTACAGAGATCACTATATGGATTGAAATAATCAGGATAAATGTGGTACAATCGCTTGAGTGGATATTTATTGAAAGAAATATATCAAAATAATCCAATATGTCTGTGTGTTTTTATAAAGAAATCATAATCGTTGAGTTACTATTATAACTGTATATGTTGATGACTTGAATATAATTGGAACTCCTGGAGAGCTTTCAAATGCAATAGAATATCTTAAGAAATAATTTAAGATGAAAGATCTTAAAAAAACAAAAATTTTCCTTGGTTTGCAAATTGAGCATTTAGCAAATGGAATATTTATTCATCAATCAAATTATACAAGAAAATTTTTGAAAAGATTTTAGATGGACAAAGCACATCCCATTAAATATTCCAATAGAAGTCCATTGATTGAATATAAAGAAATATATATTTTGACCTCGAGACGATAATGAAGAACTTCTTGGTCCTGAAGTACCATATCTTAGTGCAATTGGTGCACTTATGTATATTGCTAATAATACAAGACCAAATATTGTATTTTCAATAAATTTATTAACTAGATAAAGTTCTTCTCCTACAAAAAGCATTGGAACAAAATTAAGCATATACTCTATTTTCTCCGAGGAACAATTAGTATGAGTTTGTTTTATTCAAATAAATAAAAATTTGACCTAGTTGATTATGCAGATTATAGATATTTATCCGATCCACACAAAATTAGATCTTAAACAAGTTATCTGTTTATATGTGGAGAAACTACTATATCAAGGCGATCAGTGAAACAAACCATAATGGTCACTTCCTCAAATCATGCTGAAATTATTGCAATTCACGAGACTAGTCGAGAATGTGTATGGTTAAGATCAATGACTCATCACATTCGTGAAAACATGTGGCTTGTCTTCTAATAAAAATCTTTCAACAATATTATATGAAGACAACACGGTTTGCATAGCCTAAATCAAAGGAGGATATATTAAAGGAGATAGAACAAAACATATTTCACCGAAACTTTTCTACACTTGTGATCTTGAAGAAAATGATGACATTATTGTACAACAAATTTGTTTGAAGAATAACATAGCAGACTTATTTACAAAGGCATTACCAACCGCAACTTTTGAAAAATTGGTGCACAACATTGGAATGCGGTGACTTAGTGATATTAAGTGATGTTTTCATGAATGGGAGTAAATATATTGTATTCTTTTAAGAGTATATATTATATGAAATATGTACTTTTTTTCCTTCACTAGGGTTTTTTCCTATTGGGTTTTTCCTAGTAAGGTTATAACGAGACATATTTCATACATATATATGGGCATCTAAGGGAGAGTATTATAAATATTATAAAAATAAATAGAAGCCCATTACTTAGTGTCCTAAAAGCCATGTGTCAAGCTTCATGTTGTCCATGTGCCTTGTAGTTATTCATGCTTGGTGTCCATGTAAGACCATATCCTATTGTCTATAAATAGTGACATTTGCTAGATCTTAAAATCACACACATTGGTGAAAAATCCACTCCAAATTTCCACTAAATTTCCATAATTTTAGTTATTTTATTTAGTTATTATATTATATTTATTTATTTATTATTATTATATTTATATATTATTTATTATATTTTCTTCATATCCGTTGTGCTCCGTTGTACTATTTAATTTTACAACAGTACTAACAAATGAGGGTTTTTTCATCTCTTTTTCTTTTAAAAATTCAACAAAGAGTTGAAATTTAATTTGGCTGTATAAATAATCTATATGAATTAAGATATGGGCACTTTCGCAATTTCAAACCTAATTCAATTGATTAGGTATATTTTTTTAGTTTACTTAAAAGTCATTGTATTTTGAATATTCACTCTCACATAATGTTAAAGTGCTGAATCATTTTTCTATTCAAGAAAAGTTTTTTCTTTATTTTTTGGCGGGGGAATATTTTAGTCTCAGAATTTTGAGTACGTTTGGTCTCAATTGTTATGCTTTTGCCTCCACATTTTGAAATTAATTTCTTTTTGATCTATTGATTTCAAAATGTTACATTTTTATCCTTGAGTTTAGGATTTATTTGATCTTTAGGTCACAATATATTACACTTTTAACTTTGAATTTTCACGGTTTACAATTTTGATCTTTCCCATCAGCTTTCAATTAATTAATTTAAAATAAGTTTGATGTATTTTTTTAAAAAATAGGAACAATAGTCTGTGAAACTAATTTAATTATATTTAATTTAATTATTTTAAATTAATTAATAATAATTAACACTAATAATCGAAAGGGAGTACTTAGTGAAAATCAAAAGATAAAAGTATAAGTTTTGAAACATATCTATTTTAAATAAATCTCAAAATAGAAAGGTAACAATGTAATTTCATAACTTAAAAAACCAAATGAAAACTTAATACAAAATTTTAGGATAAAGGTACAACATTTTGAAATGTATCAAATAAACGAAAATTTGATTCAAAATCTAACACCAAAATGATATTTTGCAGTTTTCAAAAAGAAAAAATCTATTTGGCATCAGAATCTTGTAGGATTGGTTTCAATGTTGTAAGTTCTTTTTTTAGGCAAAATTTTTCCTTTCTGTCACAAGGAATACGAGACCATTGTACGTATAATTTGGAAATGCAAATTGTCCACAAAACTATGGAGGCACTTCCTCAATCTTTATCAAAGCTTAAAATATCGAGATTTTGATTTTGATAAACATATCGATTGATAAATATTTTTAAAAGAATTATAAAAATAAAAAGTAAAAAAAGTATTTAAACTATTAAACAAATATTCACATGTTGTTGCCTTATTTTATTTATTTCCATTGTACGTATAATTTGGAAATGCAAATTGTCCACAAAACTATGGAGGCACTTCCTCAATCTTTATCAAAGCTTAAAATGTTGAGATACTGATATTGATAAACATATCGATAAATTGTCAACGTGGATGAATATTTCTAAAAGAATTATAAAAATAAAAAATAAAAAAGTATTTAAACTATTAAACAAATATTCACATGTTGTTGCCTTATTTTATTTATTTTTTTAAAGTTTCATAGATCTTTGATATATAATGAAAATGTCATTTCACCCCTCTGTCATTTTCGAACCAAAAAAATGTGAAAGGGCCAACATGAGCATAGCTCAACTGACATAGTGCTTATACTATCGACCTCGAGGTCAGAGGTTTGATTCCCCCACCGCAAATTTTAATTACATACCTTTTAAAAAAAATATTTATGCAAAAGTCAATACCATGATGGTAACAAAACTAACGGGATGAGCTTCAATTACTATAGGTGGTTTCAAGATCACTTGGGGGGTGTTTGGTCAAGAAACCAAACCCATGGGTTTGAAATATGTTTTTTTAATGAATGCCATAGGTTTTAAAAACATTTTCCTTCATTTTCTACCTTTTATTAAAGCTTATCGATGACTGTTGGCAATAAACATCAACCGACTTTATGATCGATCGTCAACGATCAATTGTCTTGATCGTTGGTGACCGATCACATTGACCATCACTGTCAATGGGTGAATGTCTTGATCATTGGCGACAGTTCATCGTGCCTGTTAATAATCGACTATGGTGATGGTCAATGACCAAACTCCATGACCCTTAGCGACCAATTGTTGAGACAGTCAGCGACTAACCAACCGTCTTAATTGTTGATGATTGTTGACCGTTTTCACCATCGACCTTATATTTATCACTAGTGACCAACCATTGTGACTGTTAACGACTGATCGTCTTAATAGTCGGTGATTGTTGACCATCTTTACTATCAGTGGGCGATCATTTTGATCATTGGCACCCATTGTGACCGTTAACGACCGATAGTCATGATTATTAATGACCGACCACAGTGGTGATCAACAAGCAAACGTCATTACCTTCGATGATTGATCAACCGACTTGACCGTTGACAATCAACCGATCATCATGTTTGTTGGGATTGATGCCCTAAAGTCTCATGTCCTGTAGTTTGTAAACAGTATGTACGAACGCTTGTGTTGTTAATGTATGATATTTACTTCACATCTTGTATTTTGCTCAGTTAATTGTTTTATTTTCTTTACCACAAACCAATAAACATAAAATATCTGGTTATCTGTACGTGATTCAAGCATGTATATGGTGACATACAAGTGGATCATGTCTTGAGTGATAACCAAAATGGTCTGTAGTATATGGATAAAGGAGGGAAACCTTATCTTTGTAACACTGCGGACACGACCCGCTTTGTGGAATGATCACAAGTGTTGTGACTTGTCACAGATGGTCTGATCCTGATCATTCGTATTGGGGACATGTGAGTGGAGGCGTCCTATACAAAGAGTTTGTATAAAACCTGACCACGAAGTGTTAACGTCTCGTTATATAACACCGTTCATGACAGAGACTTCACTTCACTAGGATGACCATAGGTAAGATGACCTCAATCTTGAATGAGTTGGGAACTCCTACCATTGAGGGCGGTCCTTTGATTTTATGGGTGCGAGTAGCCAGGTCGCCGATTCAAACCTACCATTTTGGGGATTCGTCTGATATGGGAGCTGGAACTCAGCTACATAAGATGGAATTCACTTCCTTTCCCGAGGTAGAAGTAAGTAGATAGATAGCTCCCTTAAGGGCTGATTCCAGGGCTTGAACGATGTGGTGCCATATACCTTCTCTTGGCCCGAGAGGTGTTCACACATAGTTCGACTATGTTGTATTGTTCATTAGAGAAATCAGTGGTACTTAAGGAGTGAGATGTAACTATAGGGGCAAGACGGTAAATTGGTCCATCTATACTTACGAGCATCTGTGAAGAGTCATCGTACTCATGATTGGTTATATCCGATGGACACAGAAATATATATGTGGTAAGAAGAGTTCAACTCTTGGTCTTTAGTGGATCACTGACAGTTAAACGGATGGTGGATCTCGTGGCTAAAGAGTTTAGTCAGCTATTCACGTACCGTTAGAACTTCAAGCCACAGGTCCATTAGATCCTCTGGGTAGCTTAGATAAAGTCGAGAACCAGTATTTGGGTTAATTTGAAATGTTCAAATTGATAAGAGGAATTTTAATTATATATGATATAATTGGCTAAATGTATGAGATGCATTACTTTGGAGGAAATCAGATATATATATAATTTATATCAAGTAGAGGAGAAAATACTATAGTAGATATGTGATATCAAACTATAAGATATAAATATAATATGATTATATTTATTAATTAATTGATTGATTAACTATATGATAATTAATCCATTTTCTCCACGTTCGGACGTGGGTAGTAGGCAGCGTTAGTTATGGTAACCGACGGGTTAAAAATGAAAAGAGTTTTTCATTTTGGTGTGTGCATTCAATAGTCTGTCTATCACCCAAAAGAATTCATGAAACGATCGCCTGAGAGCCTATACGATAGTTGCTTCTTCGTCTAAACAATCATTTACCTCATGATTTATCTAAACGATCGTATACGTTTTTTCTAAACAATCGTTAAGCTTTTCATACATGATTGTGTAGCTCCTCTATGCGATAAGCACTTCTGCTATACGATAACACTGTTTTATCTCCCACTTGCTTATCGTCTACACGACTCGTTGTCCTCCGTCCTCTACCAAATTCACCAAAGCCCACCCTTTGGGTTTTCACTCCAAGAATACCCGGGGTTCATTAGTGGTGGTGTCATCCCCGTTGCAGCGTTCGTGTTCGCGTTGATCGTGCTGTTGCAGTCGACATTCTTGCCGGGTGGTGGTAGATCTATTGGAGGGATCCGTTGCGTTAGGGTTCTAAAGTTCGAAGACAGCCTTCAATTGGTATGGAATCCTTTCTCTGTTATTTATTTTATTCTAATCATGCCGATAATTAGATTTATGTGCATAACTGTATGTGTTGATTGTATATCCTTTGTATTTCGATCACGGTGAGATCAGAGCGATCTGAACACGTTCATGGAACTCTCGGCATGAGATCCTTCAATTCCATCGTCAATTAACCATTATAAACGTCTTCGATTGATGCATGGTTATTGATGATAGGCAATAATTATTGCCAGCAGACCGCTTGTGACCATTGGCCGTTAGTAACTTGTTTTCCCATCTTCCTTTATTCCTCCATTTTTCCTTTTGACTTCTCATTCTTTTACCTTCTTTATTTTCACAAAAAATAAAAATAAATAATAATAATCTTCCTAATTCTAGGATCTTCCTCGCTAAAGCATTGTGTCGATTATGCTAGTCGTGGACCCACGGATAGTCAAATGTTCTTTGTTGCCCACTATCCACTGTTGGTAATAGGATTTTATTTTTCTGTTTTCTCTCCTTTCTTCTTCTTCCTCTCTCTCCCCTTTTTACCCATTTTCACGCACTCAAAAACAAAAATTGGAATTTTCATCTAGAAGTTTTAAGGACTGAAGTGTTGCATCAATCATGATGCTCATGAGTCATCAAATTGTTTTCACTGACCATTACACACCTATCATCGTTGGGTCACTGATATTTTTTTTTTCTTTCTTCCTTCTTTTTCCACTATTCCCTTCAATTTCTCATTCCTTCTCTTTCTTCTTCATTTTTCCACAAAAAAAAAAAAAAAAACTAACCAATGGATAAATAATGATATTAAATGCAAACCTCAAAGGTAAAGTTCATTTCATGACTACATGAAAAAAAAGATAATTTAGGAATTTAAAGCAAAACTATCCTTGTTATAAATGTGTTAGGTTACTAAATTTCAAATTTTACTACTTTGTTATCGAAAGATAAATTTATTATTTAAAAAAGGATAAATTAGAAATTTAAAACCAAAATGAACTTGTTATAAAATTTAATTTAAAATCTTTGTTACTTTTTTTTTTTTTTTTTACTAAAAACTATTTTTTATATAGAAACAACAAAATCATTGTCATAGAACCTAATGAACCCAAATAAATTAATTTAGAATTACAAAAGACAAAACTAATATAAATTTTATTTAAAAATGAATCGATTATTTTTTTCTTTTAAAATTAGCATGAAAGTTATGCAAAATACACTAGAGGTTATGCAATCACAAAACAACCACTAAAAAATAGGAAAAAAAAAATCAAAACATCCAAATTCATGCTTGCACCAAACACAGGCTTTAGAATCCCAGGCTTTCACACCCTGCACCCCAAACACAGGCATTTATAATTCCCAAGCTTTAGAACCCCCTCAAATAAGACCTCAGGCATTTGATTCACATGCTTTTGATTCCTAACCTGCACCCTAAACACCCTCTGACAGTGTTTGTGTTGGGATAAACAATATATTTTTTTGGATAAATTATCCCACTCTTGTGTGGTAACAACAACAACAATCAAGTAAAGGAATCAAGCAAATTTAACGTGGAAAATCCCCTCAATGTGAGGAGTAAAAAACCATAGACCGAAGTCCAAATATTCACTGTAATTAATAATGAGTTACAACAAGTTCTCTCTAGTCACAACTAGAGACATACATAATAAATATCTCGAGATTAACAATCTTGGCAACAAACGACAACAAATTGAAAAGAATAAAATTAGAAGTATCTCACTTGAAGTGGTTGTTGGGGATGATGCCCTAAAGTCTTGTGTCCTGTAGTTTGTAAACACAATTTATATGAAAGTTTGTGATGTATAATATATGATATTTTCTTCACTACTTGACTTTGCACATTGGATGCTTTATTTGCTTTACCATAAACTAATAAACTAAAATCTCTAGTTGTCATTATGTAACTTAAGCATGTATATGGTGACATACAAGTGGATCATATCTTAAGAGACAACCAAAATGGTCTGTAGTATATGGATATAGGAAGGAAACCTTATCACACTATGGATACGACCCGCTTTGTGGAATAGTTACAAGTGTTGTGACTTACTATAGATGGTCTGATCCTGATCATTCGTGTGGGGACATGCGAGCGGGGGTGTCTTATACAAAGAGTTTGTATAAAACCTGACCACGAAGTGTTAACGTCTCATTATATAACGCCGTTCATGACAAAGACTTCACTTCACTAGGATGACTATAGGTAACATGACCTCAATCCTGAGTGAGTTGGGAACTTCTGTCTTTGAGGGCGGTCCTTTGATTTGCATGGGTGCGAGTGGCCAGGTCGCCGATTCAAACCTACCACTTTGGGGATTCGTCTGATTTGGGAGCTGGGAACTCAGCTACACAAGATGGAGTTCACTCCTTCCCCGAAGCAGGGGTAAGTAGATAGATTGCTCCCTTAAGGACTGATTCCGGGGCTTGAACGATGTGGTGTCACACTGTTGAGATTGGTGTCCTATCACTCTTTATTATGATAACAGCGGGGTTGTGGCAAAATTTGAAGGAGCCTCGAAGTCATCGTTGGGTAAGCATATAGACAAAAATATCACCTAATCAGGGAGATTGTGCGTCGCAGTGATGTGATAGTCAAGCAGATCGCATTGGAGCACAACATTGTTGATTCCTTTATAAAGGCCCTCATGGCTAAAGTGTTCGAGGTCACCTGAAGAGTCTGGGTCTACGGAACATGCGACATCTTGTCTAGGGAAAGTGGGAGATGATACTGGGTATGCCCTAGTTTATTGTATATTGTACATTTTTATATTGTATTGTACATTAGTCTCCTGAGTCATTAAGACAGTGGGAGATTATTGGGATTTGGTGTCCTAATTCTCCGGAGTCTCATTGTTTTGTAAAGATACAGAATTGTCAATGAATAAAATAAGTGTTATTTAATTCTGGCATTTACTCATATCCAATAAACAAAGCTTCTATAATTATCTATATGTGATAACATGCATATGTGATTATACAAGTGGATTCATTCCTTAATGTAACTCTTAAATCGGTCTTGTAGTAAAAGATTAAGGTGGGATACCTGATCCTGGTGACACTACGGGATACGGCCCGCTTTGTAAAGAGGTTTGTATAGTGTTTGTATAACTGACTACAGATGGTAATCCTAACCATCATGTGGAGACGTGGAGGGGGTGTGTCCTTATACAAAGAGTTTGTATAAGTACCTGGACCACGAATGACTATGACTGTAATATAGCATTTTTGTTGCACGATCAGCGTAGGCGCTGGAGGTAGGCCATCGTAGTGGGAGCATCATCTCATCGTTTTATGTAGAAGGCTATCCCTTAGACGAATCGAGTAGTTAGCAAGCTTCATCGCTTAGTTACTACCTATGACGATCGCGCAATCGATATACTATGCTATCGAATCGCTTAGGCGATGTGCCTTCGCGTCATCGTAGTCGCATAACGATCGTTCAAGGCTGGCGCTGTACGGGCGCCGCTGAAAACATCGTGTATCAGGCCTTCATCACTTTGTAAAGGTATCAGTGTGTTGTAATATCTAAATGATCATTTGGATTTTTTAGACGATCGTATAAGTGAATTGCCAGAATGAATCGTTTAGGCTCTAGGGAGCGCTGGTAGAGCAATAGACTCAAAGTAGTTTATTTTATCGTCGACGATCACGGGTGCTTAGTAAATGATGGATGGTTGGAGAAGCATGCTTTGCGAGCGATTCAAGACCCGGTTTCGCCTTTTTGAATGGAAAGCTCCTTGTCTTTATAGTAGTTAGCTTCCTCTTTGTTGTGTTCTAAGGAATGTACCCGTTTTCGCAACTTTATACTTATACATGTATGTTGGTATTTATATGTCAAAGTGTTTGTCATATTAGTTTAAAAACCTACCTTAGGTTGTGCCAATTACTCATGCTCATGTATTATAAATGTTAA
>NC_052349.1:32504971-32507638 GCF_009727055.1 Benincasa hispida | reverse complement strand
TTTGGATTTTTTTAGACGATCGTATAGTGATTGCCAGATGATCGTTTAGCTCTGGGAGCGCTGGTAAGCAATAGACCAAAGAGTTTATTTTATCGTCTAGACGATCACGGGGTGCTTAGTACATGATGGATGGTTGGAGAAGCGATGCTTTGCCGAGCGATTCAAGACCCGGTTCGCCTTTTTGAATCGAAGACTCCTTGTCTTTATAGTAGTTAGCTCCTCTTTTGTGTTTCTAAGGTAATGTTACCCGGTTCGTCAACTTTTATAGCTTATACATGTGATGTATGGTATTTATATGTCAAAGTGTTTGTCATATAGTTAAAAACCTACCTTAGGTTGTGCAATTACTCATGCATCATGTATTATAAATGTTATAATCTTGCATGAAGAAATTACTTTAAAGCATGCGCATGTATCATGAAATATAAGAGTTATATTTTGCATGTAGTGAGCATTATCATGCATCATCCTTTATTATAATTGTTATAATCTAAGGGTGAATGGAAGCATGTTTTGCTTGTTTCATTGCTATTTTGTATAAGTGTTATATAAAAGAAGTAGCAATGAATGGACAACACATTGAGCATGACACTTAGGCCGTTTATAAGCGTTATGAATGCCTTGCATGTATTAACTTAGCATTGTGGTTGTTTCCGTTTATAAGTGTTATAAAGAAAATTCGACCTAAAATCAATAATTCAGAGTTGCATGCGGACTTAGGGTGAACTCAAGTTCTTTTAAAAGAGTTTTAAAATTGGATTGAGATAGACCTAAGTTTAAATTGTTCTAAAGAGTTTAGTAACCTAGATTAACCTTTTAAAATCGGTTTAATAGGATTAAATTAGTTGGAATAAAAGATTAAATTTGTTGTAAACCTATCTATAAGAGACCTTTTGTCTAAGGCGGGTTCTAGCTAGGCTGGGGTTCTTAAGTTGACGGAAACGTAACACCCCTACCTGGGAACCTACCTAAAAAGATGAATTAGATAGATTTTCAACAAGCATGTGACGTTTTGGTCAAAGACTCCGTTAAAGAGTTTAATGGATGATGATCAAAAGTTGTTCAACTATCCAAGGTAAAAGTTACTTTTGGGAAAACCTAAAAGTCACTTAGTTAAAATCCTTATCCATGTTTTTTCTAAGTAAGCTAAACCCTAGGTTATAAAATACTCAGTGGGAGGAGGAGGCGTATCAGATATGTCTATGATTCCACTCACGTTTCTCCCTGTATGTTCACACCGTGAGATTCATGCTTGGCCTCGAAATGCACCAGGATGCATCCCCCTTAGGATGGTGTTTGCATGAGTCAATATCAAAGTGGACGGAGAGAGTATTGATAGTAAGTGGGTGAAAGGTGTGTGTCAACATGTCCTATGGTCTCTGTCATTGGTTCACACCGTGAGATCATCTGTATGCCCTCGTGTCGCCTTGGTAGCAGCCCCCTTAGGAAGGGTTTTGTGCAGTTAGTCAATATCAAGGTGAACTCTAGAAATAGAAAGGGTCGCTTTAGGTTTTGCCCTAATTGGATTTTTTCCCTTAGGATTAGCCTTTTGGGACAGACCTCTAGGGCTTAAAATGACGGGTCACACTTACGGGATATTGTTAAGTAAGTTAATGATCTCTTGGCCAAATCAATGATGGCTAGTCGTTATAGGAACAAGGGTTGTTCTGGTATTAATGACTGGTTGATAACTTCTCAATTCAGAGGAGGGATAACTGACCTCCCTTCAGCGACTTTTGTCCTAAACCTTTGAAGTGTCATTGCGAAACTAGATGTCACACGAGGTTCATGTTAGTTTTGCTAAAATCTTATTGGATGTTGTTTTGTTTTACAATGGGTATTTGCTTAAAATCTAACGTAGTCAATATATTTTTCTTTTCAGCAACTCGTTAGTATTTTTGTTTAAAGCTTTTAAAAATGACCGATTTATTTCCGTTTAAAGCTTTTAAAAACGACCTCAATCCTGAGCATTTTGTGAACTCTTGCCTTTGAATGCAGTCCTTTGATTAGTATGGGTGAGACTGACCAGATTGCCAACTCAACATGCCTACCTTTTTGGGGACTTATCTGATCTGGGAGCTGAGAACTCAATCCACAAGATGGAATTCACTCATTTCCCAAAGCAGGGATAAGTAGAGAGATTGCTCCCTTAAGGGCTGATTCCGGGGCTTGAACATAGTGGCTACAGCTTCTCTTTGAAATAGAAGACTCAATCATAGTAGGACTATGATTTATGTTCATTAGAGAGATCAGTGGTACTTAAGGAGACAGATGAAACTACAAGGGCATAACAGTTATTGGCCTAACTGTACTTACGAGCGATCTGTGAAGGGTTGTCACACTTCTCATTGGTTAAGATGGACACATAATATATCTGTAGTGAGAAGAGTTCAGCTGTTGGTCTTTAGTGGAGTGTCTGGCAGTTAACGGATGGTGGATCCTGTGACTAAAGAGTTTAGTCAGTTATTCACGTACCATTAGAGCTTCGGATCTACAGGTCCATGAGGTCCCCTTGGTAGCTTGGATTCATGTTGAGGATCAGTTTTTGGTGTTGATTTGAAATGTTCAAATTGACAAGAGGTATTTTGATTATATATGATATAATCGGTATGATGTATAAGATACATCTAGTGGAGGATTGATGTAAATGAGATTTACATTAAGTAC
>NC_052349.1:32465793-32504222 GCF_009727055.1 Benincasa hispida | reverse complement strand
TGCGGTGTTGCGGTCGTGTAGTTCGAGTGCTCGTGGTTACGGTTGTTCGATTAGAGTCGCGCATCGGAGCGTGGAGATGCTTTTGTCGATGTTCGTATAGAGTTTGATCTCTGTTCTTCTGTATTGTTCGTGCTGTAATTTCTCTGTATAATTGTATAACCATTTGTTTTGAAGTCGACTGTAAATGTATTGTTGATTCATGATTGTAATTTAGAATAGTCTGCTTCCACTGCTCACGGAAATCCCAATTCCAATTTCCTTCACACACACCTTCTCATGGCCCGAGAGGTGTCCACACATAGTAGGACTATGTTGTATTGTTCATTAGAGGGATCAGTGGTACTTAAAGAGTTAGATGTAACTATAGAGACAAAATGATAAATTGGCCTAGGTGTACTTACGAGCATTTATGAAGGGTCATCGTATTGTTGATTGGTTATATCCGATGGACATAGAAATGTATCTGTGGTAAGAAGAGTTCAGCTGTCGGTCTTTAGTGGAAATATATCTTTAGTTGAAGTGTATTAGTGATTGAATATAGGAGAATTGTCTAGTTTCGATTTACTTATGTTTGAAACGCTCAAGCACCTTCTCTATATATTGCTCTTGTGACATATATAACTTCTTGGAAACTCTATCTCGAACTATTCTAATTCTAATAATTTTCTTTGCTGGCATCGAATCCTTCATGGCAAAGGATTTGCTCAATTGTTTCTTCAACCTGTCAATTCTTGAAACATTCCTGCCAACAATCAAAATATCGTCAACATAAAGTAATAATACAAAATGATCATCATTAGAAAATTTTTGGACAAAAACATAATGATCAGAAGTAGCCTTTTTGTAGCCTTGCTCCCCCATAACTGAGTCAAATGTCTTGTACCATTGCCTCAGTGCCTGTTTTAATCGATAAAGACTTTTCTTCAATTTACACACCAGATGCTTTTTGCCTTTCTGCTCAAAACCTTCTAGTTGTTCCATGTAGATTTCTTTATCTAAGTCCCCATGAAGAAATGTAGTCTTAACATCTATTTGCTCAACCTCTAAGTCGAGATTAATTGCCAAACCGAAAACTACACGTATAGAAGACATATTGACAACTAGGCCAAAAATTTCATCAAAGTCGACACCTTTCTTATGACTGAACCCTTTGATAACCAATTTTGCTTTGTAATGTGGATTTGAGGTATGTTCTTTCTGTTTCACTCTATAGACTTGCTTATTTTTCAGTGCAACTTTTCCCTTAGGCAATTTCATAAGCTCAAAAGTGTGGTTTTCATGTAAAGACTTCATCTGATCTTTCTTGGCATCAATCCACTCTCTTTTATGCTCATCTTCTATGGTCTCTTCATAACTCTCCGGCTCTCCCCCATCAGTCAATAATAAATATTCATTAGTTGAATATCTTGTTGACGGACGTCGATCTCTGATAGATCTCCTAAGTGAAACATTGTAGGAACTTCTATTTCTGACAACTGTTCTTGAACACTGTTATCTGCCTCAACCTATTCAGAACCCTCATTTATATCAACAAACTGATCATTCTTAACCTCATTTTCTATCTGTGTAGAAGGTTGTGTCAAAGAAACTAAACTCAAATCAATCATATCATCATTGTGCTGAGACTTTTTTTTATCTGTATTCTCAATGTCTAGTATTGTTTGGTCTTCAATAAACACAATGTCTTGACTTTTTATGAGCTTATTCTGTACTAGATCATACAATACATAACCGAACTCATCTTGGCCATAGCCAAGAAATACACATGGTCTAGTCTTTGCATCAAGCTTTGATCTCTCATCTTTAGGAACATGAATAAAACCTTTACAGCCAAAGACATGTAGGTAATCATAAGATATATATCCTTATTTGACCATATTTTGTTTGGAACATTTGATCCCAAAGGAACACATGGTGTGAAATTCAAAACATGTACAACTGTATTCAATGCTTCACCCCAGAATGATTGTGATAATTATGACTCCGAAAGCAAGCATTTCATTCTCTCAACTGTTGTTCTGTTCATTTTCTCAGCTATCCTATTTAACTGAGGAGTCTTATTATGTGTCTTTTGATGTCGAATATCATGATTTCTGCAATACTCATCAAAAGTTTCATAATACTCACCTCCATTATTAGTCCTAATACACTTAAACTTTTTACCAATTTCTTTCTCAACAAGGGCATGAAACTGTTTAAACACTTAATTAATCTTTAGTCTTCAAGGTATAGATACACGTTTTCCTTGAATGATCATCAATAAACGTCACAAAATATGACGTACCTCTAAGAGTTTTTATTTTCATAGGACCACACACATCAAAATGTAGCAAATCTAGTACATTTGGTTTCCTTGAATGCTAAGATGACTTAAAAGCAACTCTAGCCTGCTTTCCTGCCAAACAATAAGGACAACTTTTTAGGGTGTGCACTATTTACATCAGAAAGATGATTTTTCTTGGCTAATATCTTCAAACCGGTCTTCTCATTCATGTGACTGAGTCTTTTATGCCAAATCTCATCACTCGCTTAATCCTTTACTGTATCTATATCACAATTAGTGATCTTAACCTCCATATAATACAATGAGGAATATTTCTCTCCCTTAGCTACCACCATAGAGCCTTTAGTAAGCTTCCATTTACCATTATAAAAGGTATTGCAGTAACATTCATCATCGAGCTTACCTGTAGAAATCAAATTTATGTGAATATTAGGAATATGCTTTACATTATTCAAAATCAGCCCAGAACCATTCTTATTCTCCAAGTGTACATCTCCAATGCTAACTACTTTTGCTGATCCATCATTACCTATCCTAACACTCCCGAAATCACCAGGTGTATAGGATGAAATGAAATCCCTCTTTGATGTAGCATGAATTGAGGCACCACTGTCAATCACCCAACTGCTCTATTGTGTAGCAAGATTTATAACATCACCGTCGAATAAGATGTAACAATCTTCAGTGGCTACAGTAATTGTGTCTATATACTGTCATTGTCATTCTTCTTTCCTTGCCTTTATCGTTTTTATTATCCCTTTTAAATTTTCGACAACGATTCTTTATATGTCATTTCACATGAAAATAATGCCACTCAATATTTGCAAACTGACCACTCTTACTTTTGCTTTTGTTTTTATCCGTCAAATCTTTGCTCTTACTCCTCCCTCTTCTTTCAATAACAAGAACATCTGATTGTGAAGAAGAACCCTGTGACTTTCTTGTAATCTCCTCGATCAATATGCTACTTTTTACTAAGTCCATACTTAGTACACCATTTGGGGCTGAGTTTGATAAGGAAGTTCTAAATGTCTCCCATGAGTCTGACAATGTACCAAGGACTCATAACCCATGTATCTCAACCTCAAACTTGATATTCATTCTAGATAACTGATTAATGATACAATGGAATGTATTCAAGTGTTCTAACATGGGTATTTCATCTTGATACTTTAACGCCATCATTTTTTTGATAAAAAACATTTCATTATTATCAGTTTTAGGGGCATATAGCGACTCAAGCTTGTTCCACATAGTTCGTGCATGAGTTTCTTCACCAATATGGTTTAGAAAATTTTCTTCTACCCATAGTCTCATAATCCTGCACACTTTCCTATGACATAATTCCCATTCTTTATCAGTTTTATCATCAGGCTTCTCTTCAGTAAAAACTGGAAGATGCAAATCATTCACATATAAAATATCTTCCATTTTTCTTTTTCAAAATTGATAATTTGACCCATTAGCTGAACTAGTATCCATGTTCAATAAAGGAAATAATAATTAATTTAACCAAGCCTCTGATACCAGTTTGTTGGGATAAACACTATATTTTTCGGATCAATTATCCTACTCTTGTGTGAATCTAATAGAATACTAATCAACTAGCAACAACAATAATAATCAAGTAAAGACAAAAGCAATTTGAACGTGGAAAAACCTCCTCAATGTGAGGAGTAAAAAACCACGTAGCGAAGTTAAAATCTCTACTATAATCAATAATGGGTTACAACGAGTTCTCCCTAGTCACAACTAGAGGCATACACAGTAAATATCTCAAGATTGACAATCTTGGCAACAAACGACAACAAATTGAAAATAATAAAATTTAAAACTTCTCACTTGAAGTGTCAACCAATTTCCCGCGGTATCTGACTGTAGGTAGCTCCAAACGAAATCTCCACCATTCAGATTGAAGATCTTGTCAAAATTTCAGCTCGATCGGACCATAGAATGATCCCCAAATGGCTGAAAAACCCTACTGTACATAAGAAGTTTTCTAAAATAATCTCACTGCCATTTTTCTTGGTCTATCTTAGTTTGAGTAATTAATAAAAAATTGACGGCTGCTTATGTTTTGTTTTTAGAACAAAAGCTGATATAGCCCTATTGGGCCTTAATTTGGCCTTTCACCAAAAAATGTGAAATAAACCCAATAGTTTGGTCTAAGGAGTTTGTGTAATTTTATATCTTATTAACTTTTTACATTATGGGCCTCAGAAGTTTACAACTGTGTTTGGCCTAAGAAGTTAGGGGAGTAAGAATTGGAAAGTGGAGTCGTGAACTCCACCCCTTGTTTGACTTAAGAAGTTTGTGGACCTTATGACTTAAAAACATCATCTTTATATTATATTAACTCTTTATAGTGTAGGTCTCAAAAGTTCACAATTCCCCAAATTTCACAACTCCTTGGAGTTCACAACTCCACTGTTTGGGGGTATAGGTTCAAAATCAAAAGCTTGGGAATTAAATACCTAGGGGCTTATTTGAGAGAGTTTTGAAGCATAGGAATCACAAATGTCTACGTTTGGGGTGCAAACATGTATTTGATTAATCTGATCTTTTTTCTTCTGTTTTTTTAGTGGTTTCTTTGTGTATATAACCTCTATTGAATCATGGATCAATTTTCATAATAATTTAAAATGAAAATTTTGATCTATTCATTTTAAAATAAAATTTATATTACCTTTTTTTCTTTTCTACTCCTAAATTAATTCATTCGGTCTATTAATTTCCATGACAATAACATAGGAATAACAATGGTTTAGTTATTTTTGTATTAAAAGAACAGCTTTTAGTAACACGTTACAAGTAATCTTCCCTTTCTTGACAGCAAAGATCGTTAAAAAAAGTAAAAAAAAGTGGGAAAAAGCTTTCCCGATACCTTTTTCACTATCAACAAGGTCGTCAAGAAAGCCTTATCTCGATGAAAAGAGTTACTTTGTCGGGCATAAAATATTTCGCGATGGAAAAAGTGAAGATGTTTCTCCCGACACCCATCATTTGGCGTTGGGAGAGGCCACTTCTCCCAACACCAAAAACCAAATTTCTAGCATTGGAAAAAGTAACTTCTATTGACACGCATACAGTGGCATCGAGAGAAGACATTTCTCTCGGCGCCAAAAATTTGGTTTCTGAGGTAAGGAGAAGTGGCCTCTTCTGACGGCAAACGATGGCCATCGGGAGAAATCAAAATTTTGTGGATAATATTCATCCCAATGCTATAATCCTTACATTTTCGTCGGGAGAGGCTACATTCCCCGACACTAACATATTTGGTCGTCGGGAGATGTTACCTTTCTCGATGATCTATGGGCATAGCATCAGGAAAAGTCTTAAACAAATTTTATATTGATGTTTTTTTTCTCGATGACTTAAAAGTTGGTGTCATGAGAGTTTTTTTTAAAAATTAAATTTTTACAGTTTACTTTATATCAAACTTATTTAAATCTTACAAATGTAGTTAATTAAGCTAAAATCTTGAACATTTGATTAATTTTCTTCCATAATTAACACCAAAATAGCATCACATATTATATTCAACATTACATAATATCACAAAATATAACACAAAAATAACAGTGTAAGTTATCTTCAACATTACATAATATTCACAAAACATTAACACCAAAATAACTTTGGAGATCGAAAAAACAAAAATTACAACCTAATTTTGCTCGTCTAGAGATGCATCTTAAAGCTAGTCCTTCGAGCTACCTATAAAATATAAATATAAATAGTTTTAATGCTATCAAATAATTAACTTTATATAAGTATATGAACTATGATATAAATTTTAACTCAAACACACACACGCACACACACACTTTAATCTCAAACTCAATATATGCATTTATACCAATTTTAAACTCAAATTCAATGCATTTATAAGACTTAAATACAATATCAATCTCAAACTCAATAAATGCATTTACCCTTATATTATATACCAATCTCAAACTCAATGCATTTATCCATATACAAATCTCAAATTTTCATTATAAGATTTAAATTCAACTCAAACTTAAAACATAATTATACATTTACTCCTATACCAACTTTAAACTCAATGTTCAACCTAAGAAAATTCAAAGTGCACTTTAGGCAATCTTCACTACCCAACACACACACACATACATAAACACTTAAATCTCAAACTCAATATATGTCATATACCAATCTCAATTTATCCATATACCAATCTCAAATTCAATATAAAACTTAAAATTCAGCTTAAACTTAAACATAACTATACATTTATGTTGTTACCATAACTACATAATAACAATATATACATTTCATGAGTTATAAGACCATAGTTTTCAAACATTTATCTCAACTTGTCTTTTGTTTTCTATTTGTTCTCTTTTTTTTTTTAATTTTATTTTTTAGGCTTTGGCCCCAACCAGCTCATGTGTCCAACACCTGCTCACATATCTTTTTTCCCCATATTGGCTTAGAACCTTCCTGGGTAGAGGCCTTTCTCAGCTCTACCATTGACTTATCAACAATAATCTAAACAAATATTTGTATGACAATTTTATATAGATGAAGTTACATTGAAGGAATAAAAACTTATGTATGCATCACTAGGGGTCTTATTAACAAAGAGTCATCACTCTTAGAGTGTGTACGCTTAAACAACTCTACTGGGTCGATTGCTTGATCGTTAGGTCCTTTCTATAAAACAAATCACATAAAAGATACTAATAATACTTTCTTACAAATCAAATAAATAAATTTTTTGTTTCTACCGTGGATTCTCGTATGTGTATGAAAGTCTTGGAACTAGCTATGTGAATGAATTTTAGAGTCAACCGATTCTTTTAATTAGTCTCCGCCACTTTCTAATAAAATAAAAAATTAATGTGAAAGAGTAATGCAAATGTAACTAAAATGAAAGAAATGCAAAATTATTACTTTCCATTAAGTGGCTTTCAAACTTAGTGCATAAAAAGTGTCAATCTTCAATGACATTTTTAAGTCGATTGGGTAGATGTGCTCGTGTCTCTTCAACACTTGCATATTTTTTATAATATTTGTGTAGTTCTGACCTATACTCTTTGAACAAATTTTGTGTCTGTTGATCGATGAAATCATTGACAAATTGATTGGACAAGTCAAACTGAAAATTGTTCTGAATAAAAAAAAAGAATTATAATACACACACGCAACACACACACACACACATATCGATTGTAAAATATCAATGAGCATCTTACCATCAATCAACTCTTAACAAACTCTCTACACTCTTTTGTTATCTCTTTCCACGTTCCACAACGAACAGGAAATGATTCTCGGACGTTGGTACTAATGACATTGCTAAACCTTGTTGCATTACAACATACTGGTTTCTTCCATAGAGGGTTGATTTCGATAGGAATTCTTCCATAGAGTTGGACATTGTGAAAGTTTCTGAACCTAACTTAGATGGCCAAACAGAACGCAAACAATCAGCAGAAATAAATCGAAAACAGTAAAGAACGCCAAGATATATAGTGGTTCGACCAGTTTGGTCTATATCCACTTTGAGAACCAGCTTGAATTAATTTATTAATGAACAATAAAGGAATTTACAAATTACAGATAATCAACGAAATCACCAATCTATAATTTCAATATCAACTGATACCAAGAGAGACCTGCACACGATGTCGCCTCTGAAAACTGAGAACAACCCGCTGCTAAACAACCCCAAAACAGTGTGCTACCCGCCTCTGACTGGCGGACCACCAAAACTAGATCTGCAAGCAAACCCATGTGCTAAAACGGAACTGACTGGCACACCCATGCGCTAAACCGAAGCTGACCAGCGCACCCACCGCTAAACAGGATCTGACTGGCTGATGCTCCCACCGTCCAACCGAGCGGCTCTTCGACCGGCCGCTGCACTTCCACGAAGCCGACACCCAACAATCTTGTCGAACACCCACGCCTCCGCCACGAACGCTCGCCCACGTCAGAACTTGACACCCACGGGCAGTGGCGGACAGATTGGGTCAGACGACTTTCGGCTCTCCCTTTCAGACGGCTACCGACCTGTCTTCCAGTCCCCAAGTCGACCCCTCTCTCAATTTTTTCTTCAGCTAATAAGACAAAACGAAAAAAGCCCTAATTTTGGAGAAGATAGGGATAATTACAAGTTTGCCACTGTTCAATAATTACAATAATGCTATTGGGCCTTTAAATTTCCAAAAAAAAAAAAAAAAAACCAATAAAAAACACTTAAAAACTTGTTATTTTCTACAAATCTCCCTCATAACAAGAATATTTAAGTGCCAAGCTGATTCTCCAATCTTCCTATCATCCAGATTTAATATTCAGCCTATCTAATAGGTATTTGAACCTATGGGCTGGAAGAACCTTGGTTAACATATCTGACAATTTCTCAACTGTATGAACCTTGACCAATTCAACATCTTTCTAGGCCACAACTTCTCTGATAAAATGAAATTTGACATCGATATGCTTAGACCATTCTTGATGAGATGGATTCTTTGCAAGATGAATAACACTCTGGCTATCACAATGGATGATAGGAATGAACTCTTGCGACAACAACTCACCAACTATTCTTTTCAACCACACTGCCTCTTTCACAGCTTTACCCACTGAAATATACTCTGATTCAGTAGTACACAAGGCAACAACTGACTGTAGAGCAACCTTCCAACTGACCACATTACTAAACAAACAAAAAATGTGACCTGATAGAGACCTTCTTTTGTCAAGGTCTGCAGCATAATCTGCATCTATGAAGCCTTCCAACAGTGCTGATTTATCACAATCCCTGCTAAAACACAATGATATACTGACACTACCTTTCAAATATTGAAGCACCCATTTAACTGCATTCCAATGCTCCTTCCCAAGATTTGACATAAACCTACTTATCATACTCATAGCATATCCCAAGTCAGGCCTAGTACAAATCATTAAATACATAATACTTCCAATAGCATTACAATAGGGAATATTAGCCATCTCTAACCTTTCTTGTTCAGTAACAAGACACTAAGACGAAGAAAGCTTGAAATGAGATGCTAAGGGTGTCGAAACTGCCTTACAACCAAACATATTATACTTCTCAAGCAGTTTATGCACATAACTCTCCTGCGAAATGGTTAACAAACCTTTCTCCCTATATCTTTTCACATCCATGCCTAGGATCCTTTTCAATTCACCTAAATCTTTCATCTCAAATTCACTACTCAATCGTTTCTTGAGATCACAGATTTCAGAATAATCCTTAGACACTAGAATCATATCATCTACATACAGAAGTAGATAAGTATATGTACCTTTATGAGATAGTTTCCAGTACACGTAGGCATCATAAGAGCTCCTGTGAAACCCCTGCTTCAGAATAAAGGTGTCAAACCTGATATACCATTGTCTCGGCGATTGCTACAGTCCATAGATGGACCTGTGAAAACGACAAACCATGTCTTCCTTTCCTTTCACCTCATAGCCCTTAGATTGAGCCATGTAGATCACTTCCTCCAATTCACCATGAAGGAAAGCTGTGGTAATGTCCATCTGTTCAACAAACATATCAAAGTGAACAATAATAGATAAAATTAATCGAATGGACGAATGCCTCACCACCGGAGAGAAAATCTCATGAAAGTCAACTCCCTCTTTTTGAGTGTAGCCCTTGGCTACCAGTCTAGCCTTATACCTAGGTTTGTTGTCACCTAGCTTGATTTTATAAATCCACTTTGACTAAATGAGTTTCTGATTAGGAGGCTTTGGAACCAATGACCATGTCTGATTCTTTTGCAATGAGAACAATTCTGCTTCCATAGCATCCTTCTATTGTTCCTTCGAATCAGATACAATAGCCTCGTAGGAGCTTGCCTCACCCACTGAGGCCTGTCACGTGTAAGCTGATAGTTCTGTAGGTCACTGCCACTTGAGCTTTCTTCACCAAAAGCTCCCTCATCAATCAAAGTTTTCTGCAGTTGAGGCGTCTACCATCAGAACTAGATGACTGATCACTGGAATCACCTGAACTAACTGATGGTTGTGTTTTAGAGTCAATTCTAACCTCTGCCTCAACCTGGTCAACTGTCTACTGTTTCTGCTACTCTTTGACACGAAATGGCATCTCTGTTTCATTAAAGGTCACATCTCTGCTGATAATGCATTTATTTCTGCCCTCTTCCAAGCACCAAAGTTTATATCCTTTAACACCCTGAGGATAGCCAATAAACATGCATTTCAGTGCCCTCTTGTTCAACTTCCCTTCTTTAACATGAGCATAAGCTGAACATCCAAACACTCTTAGATGATCCAAGCTTGGAGCTTTTCCTGTCCATATCTCCTGAGGAGTCTTTAGGCCTAAAGCGGAAGACAGACTCCTATTAATAAGATAACAAGCTGTTTGGGCAGCTTCTCCCAAAAATTTCAAGGGTAATGAAGCATTTGTCAAGAGACATCTTGTACGCTCCATAATTATTCTGTTGAACCTCTTAGCTAAACCATTCTGCTGAGGAGTGTACGCAACAGTGAACTGCCTCGTAATTCCCTCAGATTTGCAACATTTATCAAATTTGTGATTCACAAATTCTAAACCATTATCTGTCCTCAGATATTTTACCTTCCTGTCTGTTTGGTTCTCAATCTGCTTTTTCCATTCAAGAAATTCCTCAAAAGCTTCATCCTTCTGTTTTAGTGGATACATCCACATCTTTCTTGAAAAATCATCAATGATTGACATAAAGTATCTCGAACTTCCCATAGAAGGTACCTTTGTAGGACCCCACAAATCTGAATGAATATAATCTAAAATCCCTTTAGTAGAATGCTTCCCTTTCCCAAACTTCATTCTGATAGACTTTCCCATTATGCAATGTTCACAAAATGGGAGTTCAATGTCTTTAACTCCTCCAAGTAAACCTTGTTGTGAAAGAGCTTGTAGACCTCTTTCACTCACATGAGCCAATCTGTTATGCCATAACATAGATTTATCTGTTTCTTTCCCATATGCAATAGCAACACTACCTGAAACTATAGTACCTTCCAACACATAAAGACCATTCCTCAAGGTCCCTTTTAGCTTGACCAAAGAACCCTTGATAACCTTCAGAACTCCATTCTCAGATTTATAAGAGTAACCTGCTCTATCTAATTCGCCAGGGAAATTAGATTTCGTTTGGGTTCTGGAACATACCTCACATTTGTAAGAATTCTGATCATACCATCATGTGTTGCAATTCGAACTGACCCAATTCCTTTTACATCACAAGCACCATTATCACCAAGCAGAACTGATCCCCCATCATTTTCCTAAAAGTCAATCAAGAAATCCTGATTAGGAGTCATGTGAAACGTGCACCCTAAATCCATGATCCAAGCATTCTGAATGTCCCTGCTGGACACCATCAAAATCTCTGCTGAATCATCCCATCAGAAATATTTGCTGCACTAGAATCCCTCGTATGCTTGCTACTTGATGCTTTTTGCTCTTATTCAAAGGGCAAATTCTTTCCTAAAGTGTCCTTTTTATGACATAGGAAAACACTTTTTTGCTTTTCCCCTTTTGATTTCGACCTGGATCTCGACTCTTTTTCTTTTCCGTTCTCTTTCTCATTTTTGCCTCTAGCCATGAGTAACTCTCCATCCTTGCATTCCTTTTTAATCTCGAGATTTTTCATTCTCAAGGCATCCAACACTATATCCATGGACAATGAATCCCATCCATATTTAATAGCTGCCTTAACTTCTCGATACGATTCTGGCAAAGAATTCAGAAGAATAACTGCTTGATTTTCATCCGACATCTTCTCACCGATGTTATTGAGATCAACTATAATCTTCTGAAATTTATCTAGGTTCTCTTCTAAGCCTTTCCTTGAGTCCATCTTATATCCAAAGAATTTTTCTTTTAGATATAATTTATTTGGCAAGGACTTAGTCAAATAAAGACTTTCCAATTTCTTCCACAACTCCGTTGTAGTAGTGGCCTCATCTACTAGCCTAAGCACTCCATCTGATAGATACAGAATTATTGTTGAATAGGCCATCTCATCCATATCCCTTTTTTCAGCTTCTGTAATTGTTGGTGGAAAGTTATCTTCATCTAAGATTTTGGCTACCTTTTGTTGTACCAGAATAGACTTAATCTTTTTCCTCCATAACCCGAAATCACCTTTCCCATCAAATTTAACAACTTCGAACCATGTAGACATCGAAGCCATCCGTAAAATTAATTCCAACAAAAAAACCTGAACAGAGAATATGTCAGCACACACTACCGCACAACCTTTTTGGATCAACTGGAGCTCTGATACCACTTGTGAGAGTTTCTGAACCTAACTTAAATGGCCAAACAGAACGCAAACAATCAGCAGAAATAAATCGAAAACAGTAAAGAACGCCAAGATATATAGTGGTTCGACCAGTTTGGTCTACATCCACTTTGAGAACCAGCTTGAATTAATTTATTAATGAGCAATAAAGGAATTTGCAAATTACAGATAATTAACGAAATCATCAATCTGTAATTTCAATATCAATTGATACTATGAGAGACCCAAACATGACGTCGCCTCTGAAAACCGAGAACAACCTGCTGCTAAACAGCCCTAAAACAGTGTGCTACCCGCCTCTGATCGGCGGACCACCAAAACTAGATCTGCAAGCAAACCCACGTGCTAAAACGGAACTGACTGGCACACCCACGCGCTAAACCAGAGCTGACCAGTGCACCCATGTGCTAAACCGGATCTGATCGGCTGCTACTCCCACCGTCCAGCCGAGTGGCTCTTCGACCGGCCGCTGCACTTCCACGAAGCCGACACCCAACAATCTTGCCGGACACCCACGCCTCCGCAACGGATGCTCGCCCACGTCAGAACTTGACACCCACGGACAGCGGCGGAGAGATTGTTTCAGACGACTTTTGGCTCTCCCTTTCAGATGGCTACCGATCTGTCTTCTAGTCCCCAAGTCGGCCCCTCTCTCAATTTTTTCTTCAGCTAATAAGACAAAATGAAAAAAGCCCTAATTTAAGAGAAGATAGGGACAATTACAAGTTTACCACTATTCAATAATTACAATAATGGCATTGGGCCTTTAAATTTCCAAAAAAAAAAACCCAATAAAAACCACTTAAAAAACTTGTTATTTTCTACAAATTGATACCACTTGTTAAGGACAACGACCCTCAAACTATCTCCACAATGGTATGATATTGTCCACTTTGGGCATAAACCCTCATGGCTTTGTTTTTGGTTTCACCCCAAAAGGCCTCATACCAATGGAAATAGTCATCCTTACTTATATACCCATGATCCTCCTCTTATCTAACCAATGTGGGACTTTGGTCGCATTCCCAACAGACATGTTTATCCAACTCAATATTCTGAGAATACCCATGTACATTCCTACTAGTCATAAAATTAGCCTTATACAATATTCTCGATCCTGATCTTCATTAATGGGTAAGGTGGCTTTAGGAGATTTCAGGTGAAGGGCTAGACAATAGTATAAAAAGAAGGAGAACTTCTAGGGCTCGTTTTTGGGATAAATTGCTCGAGCAAATCGAATGAACTTTATACCATTGGAAAGCTCTACGAGTCTAGTTGTTGAAATCGAGCCTTTGGAAGGGAGATCTCACCGGAACTAGGGTTGGAAAAGGAAGGAATAGTCAAAGGTGCATTTTTTGGGCGTTCCGGGCACTCGAAAAAGAAACGTAGATTTAAATCGAACCACATGAAATTTCAAGCTGAAAATTTAAGGTAACATTGTTATCGCCCTTATGAGTAAGTTTGTAGAAGGAACTTTTGCAAGTTAAGGCCTGGAATTTGAGTTACATATTTTAGAAACTAAACTTAGAAAGTGTTGAACAAGGAGGCAACTTTGCAGTCTAGGGCCATTGGGGAAAATTTAAAGCTCTAGATCAAAGCACGAAGAGTTTTACACTGAAACTCTGAGGTAACATTGTAAACACGATTTCAAGCATGTTTGAAGAAGGAATTTTCTTAAAATGAGTTATGGATTTTGAGCTATTGACATTAGAAACTGAATTTGGAAATTTTTGGGCGAACAGGCAACTACTTGCTTAATGTGGGCTTGGCATTCATGGATAATTGTTGATAAGTTCATAGGTCCTAAGCAAATAAGCTACATGAGGTTTCTTAGCATCTTCTTCAAGTATGTGCTTGGTTGATCGCATGCCATGGTGACATGATAGCCTTATTGCATAAAGGTGTCTTATGTGAAGCATGCATTCTAAGGAATGTAGCTAAATTTCCATAAATGCTAAGTGTAAGGCTATGTTCTGGATGGTTTATAAAGGATTTGATGTTAAGCACGATATGTCTTTAGTTAGTTGGACACTGAAAGCATGGAAGGTGTCTAAGAAGTACCTAAGGTGTTGACGATACTTAATGACTCCACATGCACATAGAAGGTTAGGAAGAAGAGGCTGAAGTATGGGTCTCTTGGGCCATAAGTGAGAGGCTGATGTGTGGGTCTCTAAGGCCATGTTTTAGTAATGGAGGCCAAAGTATGGGTCTATTAGAGTGATATAGACATTGGGGCTTGAGCGATGAATGATCGTTCTCAATTAAGGTTCGTAGAGTATCCACAGAACATTATCATGCTTATGCTTCAAGTGTTATGAAGCTGTTCGATGAGCTAAAGTTAATGGTTTAAGTAATGGTCATGAGTGAGACATCTCGACTAAGGTAATAGTGGTAGTTGTGCTGGAGGGTCCCTCCCTCAACCAGGTTGAGGTTTAGTAAGGTTATGTACAAGAGCAGACCATAGGAGTCGCTCTCTTGTAAAGATATTTAATGTCAAAGTTATCCTTTAAGTCTCCCAGAGTTGAGGCTTATGACACCTTGTTATGGTTAAAATCTAGTAGGAAGAGTGTTATGTAATTACTTGCTTGGCTAATTTTTCATTCTTAGCAACACTTTTCATTTCATGATCTCCTTGTTAGACATGACTGATGTACATGTCTTTTATGTTCAATGGTTAGTCACTCACTGGGCTTCTAGCTCACTCTGTTTAAATGTTTTCTCCACAGGTAGCACCCACTTCTGAGAAGACGACTCTATTGTTGCTCTATCACTTAAGACCAAAATGTTAGAAGTTTATGTGACGGTTTTGTAATAAGTAGTACACATGTATTATGTCTTTTAGGGACTAGTTGAGTTTGGTGGGCTTTCGGCTTATGTAAAGTGTATAAGTTGTATTATTGAAGAGTAATGTATAACTCGTTTAATGAGTGTCATTTGTTCTCAAGTTGATGATTGAGCATATATATAGATGTACATTTCAAGGTTCTAAGTCAGGTTAAGCAGGTCAGTAGGCAGTAAGTATCAACAAGAGGGTTGGTAACTGCTGCGGTCATACTTTCTTGCAGGCTGTCTCTTATACACATCTAGATGTGTATAAGAGACAGGCAAGAGGGTTGGTAATTATTGTGGTCACACCTCATTGCAGGTTTAAAGGGTAATTTGGGAGGGGGGGGGGTGTGACATGGACGATTCGATTCGAGCAGTTCAAGGCTTAGTTCACTTGTTTCGAATTGGATGGCTTTTATTCTTGTAATAATTAGCTTTTAAATTACTTTTAGGTGTCCTATCTCGATCCATTAACTGTTAGTTTTAAATATACATATGATGTATGTTTTTTCTTATATGTCATATTGTATATCATATAGATGTAAAACCCACCATAGGTTATTGATAGCTGGTAGAAATACAAGTTATTGTAGCCTCTTATTTAGAATTATGAGGGCAAACAAGAAGAATATTGCGGTGATTATACTAAGAATTCATGTGAAAAGTGAGCTTGCGTCAATCAGCATTGAAAATCTCGACTAACCCAATATCATGTGCCAGTCTGCATCAAAATGTCTATTTTTGTACCTATTGTAAGAACCGATCGCATGTGGTGAATCCCAGACCATCGCAAGGGTGATCACGTACTTTCATCGCATGAAGGTTGCGGCTACAGAGTGAGAACCATGATAGAAGGGTGATCACAAGAGTAGTGGAATGCGATGGTACTTCGGAAACCAAGCATGGCCGCATACCTAGGGAGTATAAAAAAATGATGATGACATTTCACCTACCACGCCGTTAGTAGTAGAGATTCAGAGCAGGTCCATCGCACCATTAGTGGTAGAGACTTAGAGTGGGACCATCAATGCTGTTGGCGATTGAGCTCTATAACTAGAACCTTATAGCCCAAATTTAAGGCATCCGAGCTTCTGCCTTAAGGCAGATCCTTGTGATCACAGAGGAGAGCGTGAGAAGACATTCTTTGAGAGTTCTTCATTCCTTCACCCATTTTGAGTGATGACCGGAGCTTTGTCGGAGATAGATCTCGAAAGAGACTACTCCACGGCCCATCCATGGCACCATCGGCAGCCTTGACACACATCTGATGGAAGCAAGAGATTGCCTACATCTAGCCCACCACTTCTCTTCTCATCTCTGTATTGTATTACATTTTGGCTTAAGACATTAATATATTTTGTGATCAATGCATCTCTTTATTTCCTTCGACTCCATTTTCATTAACTTTTTCTTTATCATCCCTTACCTTCATTGCAAAAAACTAAGTAAGATTGCAAGAGTATCACATACTTAATCATGCGACATAGACATATGAAACAGGTAGCAAGCTACTGAGAGGTATGCGTTGCGCAAGTATAATGAGTAAATCCTTTTTGCTTAGTGTGAGGCTGTAGCAACACTTGTTTATGAGTTGATCAGCAGCGACTAACTGCCCAAAAGGGTAAGTAGTAGTGGAACGCATTGAGCAAAGTAAGTAGTGTTCCTAGAGAGGAATAATCTTATGTCAACCATGCTTTGTGTTGTCATCTTGCCTTTTGTATGCATCATTCACCCTTTAGACATACTTGAGAGAGTAGTCTAAAGATAGAATCTAGGCTTGAGAAAGTCAGGTTAGAATCTAGGCTTGAGAGAGGCGGATTAGAATCACATAAGCAAGTAGAAACTTAGACATAAGTTCTATCTGCTATTTACACATCGCATGTGCCCTAGAAATAGGATATGGTGTTATGCAGTCATCTTGTCTTATGTGCGCATAAGCAAGAATAGAAATTTAGAAATAAGTTCTATCGACATTTTTGCATATGCATCGCGTGTGTATGTTTGTATATGGCATGATCGCATAACTTATGCTGGCTGGGGTTACCCTTACGATCAAACCTAATGATGCGGTGAAGTTATCCCGTCCACCATTTTATCTATTTTCCACGCATCTTATTATGTGTTAATAGTTTCCGCATCTCTACCAACTCTCATAGTCATACTTCCATTGCTTAATCTGTTTAGTTAGGAGTAGGAGTAGTGCATAGTCTTGTAACTCCCTTATTCTTTTATTCATCGCCGTAAATACATTGCTTCACAACATTTAGTTACAAGTCCCTGAGTTCGACCTCGGATCACCCCAAGAAACTTGTGATCTCGTTATACTTGGCAAGAGAGTAAGAAAACTTGTGGCAGGAACGCATGGTCATCGCATATGTTCTTAAATTCATCTTGTATATTTCTTAGTCTAACACATGACCATCGACGCATGGAGATCAATGCAAATCATAAGAAACATGCATATTTATTCTCCATTTTCCACGCATCAAGTTTTTGGCGCCGTTGCTGGGGACTTGGCAGCTAATAGTTTGTTGAGTTTTGTGTTTTCGCAGGCACTCTTTTTATCTGGGCGTATTGTAGCTTGTGCGACCAAGTTGAAAACAATATATGAAATGTAGGCAATGTGTGAAAGTCAGTATTGACCTTGAGATAGAAAGACTATTTGTCGCATGAGCTGAAAGCAGCCTTAGGCGCGTGTCAACCAACATGCAGCCATCAAATGCTGGAAGCTCTGATGGTCAGGACGAGTCACTTGACCTTAGCAGTTGAGATCAATCTCCTGGATGGAAGACTCCTTGTGGTGACTTCACTCCAATTTCTCCAGGGACGTCTTCTACTTTATCTTTACCTTGCTTTCCTAGTTTAGTTTATTTGATTATTGTTGTTTTGATTTGCGGCTGCTTTCTTGGATGTGGTGTGCGTTCGCTTCTTGTGGGAGCGATAATAGTTCTCCTCAGTGCGCAGTTTCAACGAAAGAATCCTCTTCATCATTCAACGCATGGCTATGACCGCATGAGTTCTAAAGTATGGTCGCAAGTGTTATTTTACTCAAAGGCTCTTTTCTTGTTATCTTTTATGCATTATCCTTTTGAAATTCTCTTTTGTCCACCTGCCTACCTTTGCCTTGATAAATTAGCATCCATGATGACACCTATAATTCACTACATCCGCTAACTAAACATCGCAAGGCTCACCTCACTTTAATAGCTTATTCAAGGCTTGCCATTCTAAGTTTTGCTATGTGTAAACCTCTGCTCAAACATTTGTTACCGCATTCCTGATGAGTTTATTTTTAGATTTTCGAAAAAAGTGCTGTTGCTTCCTAAGTTTGGGGTTGGTAGTGGTCCGGGAAAATGCGTCCATCACATTGTGATGCCAATAAAAAAAACAAAAAATTGATATTAAAAACTCCAATGTCAGCGCAAAGGGGACACCCAAGCTGATAAGAGTTAAAGTTGTGAAAGACACTTACCCGTAGTTAGATACTTCGCATGACACCCATGCAGGTAAGCCAAAATGAAAGTAAATGGCCAAGATCAACGCATAAGAACAAATCTTCTGTCTGGCGCAAGCCCAAATTAAGCCAAGGCAAGAGTTGAGTTGAATATGGCACGCAACCGAAGTTGGATGTTCGCATGGCACCCGTAGAGGCAAGCCAAACGAAGAGCTTAGACAGGTTCAACGCCGCACTCTAATAATGTATCACAAGGCTTTGAATTATTTTAAACGAACGCATTGTAAAAAGCTAAAAGCAAAGTTGCTTGAAATGAGTAAAAAGTTTTTAAGCAAAGGCTTGCCAGATGTAAACTTAGAAAAGATCTCTTTGAAGAAGTAGCCAAAGTTGAGAGAGTGTTGCTGCCAAGGTTAGAGGTATGAGTGAATTATATTTTGAAAAATGGGTCATTGCAAAGGAAAAGCCAAAGGGTAAATTTTGAATTTTCTAAGTATAAGGCATGCTTGAGGACAAGCATGATTCTAAGTTTGGGGGTGTGATAGCTGGTAGAAATACAAGTTATTGTAGCTTCTTATTTAGAATTATGAGGGCTAACAAGAAGAATATGCAGTGATTACACTAAGAATTCATGTGAAAAGTGAGCTTGCGTCGATCAGCATTGAGAATCTCGGCTAACCCAATATCATGCGTCAGTCTGCGTCAAAATGTCTAATTTTTGTAGCTATTGCAGGAACCGATCGCATGCGGTGAATCCCAAACCATCGCAAGGGTGATAGCGTACTTTCATCGCATGAAGGTTGCGGCTACAAAGTGATAACCATGATAGAAGGGTGATCGCAAGAGTGGTGGAATGCAATGGTACTTCGGAAACCAGGCATGAATGTATACCTAGGGAGTATAAAAAAGATGATGTTGACATTTCACCTATCATGCCGTTAATAGCAGAGATTCAGAGCAGGTCCATCGCGCCGTTAGTGGTAGAGTCTCGGAGTGGGACCATCAATGCTATCGACAATTGAGCTCTATAAATAGAGCCTAGAGCCCAAATTCAAGGCATCTGAGCTTCTTCCTTAAGGCAGATCCTTGTGATCACAAATGAGAGCGTGAGAAGACATTCTTTGAGAGTTCTTTATTCCTTCACCCATTCCGAGTGACGACCGGAGCTTTGTCGGAGATAGATCTCGAAAGAGACTACTCCACTGCCTATCCATGGCACCACCGGCAGTCTTGACACACATCTGATGGAAGCAAGAGATTGCCTACATCTAGCCCATCACTTCTCTTCTCATTTCTGTATTGTATTACATTTTGGCTTAAGACATTAATAGATTTTGTGATCAATGCATCTCTTTATTTCCTTTGACTCCATCTTCATTAACTTCTTCTTTATCATCCCTTACTTTCATTGCAAGGAACTAAGTAAGATTGCAAGTGTATCACATAATTAATCATGCGACATAGACATATGAAGCATGTAGCAAACCACTAAAATATGACTGGTTGTCTTAATGGTTTAATGCAAGTAGACTAATACTAAATAATTTGTATAGTTTCAGCAATTTTTATTACAATGACTACCTCTACTCTAAACTTGCTCGCCGCTGACAAATTAACGGCCAAAAACTATACATCGTGGAAAAACACGATCAACACAATTTTAATCATTGATGATCTTCGATTCGTCCTGAGGAGGATTGTCCTTCCATTCCTACTACAAATGCTCCTCGAAACGTTTGAAAGGCATACGAGCACTGAACAAAGGCAAATGAAAAGGCCCGAGCGTATATCTTGGCTAGTCTTACCGAAGTCTTGGCCAAGAACATGAGCCCATGAGATCATGGAGTCCCTAAGGGGAATGTTTGGACAACTGTCCGCACAACTCAGGCATGACGCTTTGGAACACATCTTTAATGGCTGTATGCAAGAAGAGGCATCTATTCGGGAACATGTTCTCAACATGATAGTCCACTTTAACATGGCTGAGATGAATAGGTCTAGCATCGATGAAAAGAGTCAGGTTAGCTTTATTTTGGAATCTTTACCTGAAAGTTTCCTCCACTTTTGTAGTAATGTTGTTTTGAATAGGATTAACTACAACCTGACTACCTTGCTTAATGAGCTACAAACCTTCCAATCTTTGCATAAAAACAAGGATAAGAAAGATGAGGCAAATGTTGCTTCATCTTTCAAGAAGTTCCACAGAGGTTCGACCTCTGAAACTAAGTTTGTACCTTCTTCCTTCGGTGCCAAAAAGTGGAAGAAGAAGAAAGGCAGGAAGGGGAAAGCTAACTCTACAGTTGTTGCACAAGGAGGCAGAAGGCTAGTCAAGGCTGCAAAGGGAATTTGTTTCTATTGCAACCAGGATGGTCATTGAAAAAGGAACTGCCCTAAATACTTGAAACAAAAGAAGAAGGCCAAGCAAGGTAAATATGATTTACTTGTATTAGAAACCTGCTTAGTGAAGAATGATGATTCTGCCTGGATTATAGATTATGGGGCCACTAACCACGTTTGTTCTTCATTTTAAGGAATTAGTTCCTCGCGGAAACTAGATATTGGTGAGATGATGATGCAGGTTGGAACTGGGCACGTCGTCTCGGTTGTGGAAGTGGGAGGTATTTGGTTGACTTTACAGAACAAATTTCTTATTTGAGAAAATGTATATGTAGTTCCTGATTTAAAAAGGTACTTGTTTCTATAAAGTGTTTGCTTGAACAATCGTACTATATCAACTTTATTGTAAATAAAGTGTTTAATTCCAAAAATGGTGTTGATATTTGTTTTGCAAAACTGGAAAACAACCTTTATATGCTAAGACTATTAGCAACTAAGGCACTCCATAATATTGAAATGTTTAAAACTTCAGTAACTCAACATAAAAGACTTAAAATTTATCCTAAAGAAAATACCCAACGTTGCCACCTGAGGTTAGGATATATCAATCTCAATAGGATTGATAGGTTGGTGAAGAATGGACTTCTAAGCAAGTTAGAAGAAAATTCTTTACCTGTGTGTGACTCATGCCTTAAAGGCAAAATGACCAAGAGACCCTTTACTGAAAAAGGTCACAGAGCCAAAGAACCTATAGAGCTAGTACATTCAGACTTCTGTGGTCCGATGAATGTAAAATCTAGGGGAGGTTACGAATATTTCATCACCTTTACTGATGATTATTCAAGATATGGGTATGTTTATTTAATGCAACATAAGTCTGAATCTTTTGAAAGTTCAAAGAATTCAAGGCTAAAGTTGAAAATGCATTAAGTAAAACAATAAAGACATTTCGATCTGATCGAGGTGGAGAGTTTATGCATCTGACATTCCAAAACTATTTAATAAAACATGGAATAGTATCCCAACACTCAGCACCTGGTACACCTCAGCAAAATGGTATATCAGAAAGGAGAAATCGAACCCTGTTGGACATGGTTCGGTCTATGATGGGTTACGCTTCCTTACCTGACTCGTTTTGGGCTTTTGTAGTGGAGACTGCAGCATACATCTTGAACTGTGTTCCATCGAAGAGTGTTGCTAGAATACCTTTGGAATTATGGAATGGTCGTAAAGCTAGTTTACGTCATTTTAGAATTTTGGGTTGCCCAATACATGTGCTTGAGGCAAATCCTAAGAAATTAGAACCTCATTAAAAAATTTGTAGGCTAACCCAAAGGAACAAGAGGTGGTTACTTCTTCGATCCTAAAGAAAACAAAGTGTTTGTATCAAATGCTACTTTTCTTGAAGAAGACCATATAAGGAAGCACCTCAATAAGAGTTATTGAAGTTTGATCATCTAGTAGGTCAAATCCACCTCAAGTGTTGAGGAAACCTTGACACAGTGGGAGGGTTATGAACCCACCTGTCCGTTACATGGGTTTAACTGAAATCCTAGCTATGGTAGTTGGGGGAGATATTAAGGATCCATTGTCTTACAAGAAGGCAATGGAAGATGTTGACAAAGATGAGTGGGATCAAAGCTATGAATCTTGAAATGGAGTCAATGTACTTTAATTCAGTATGGGATCTTGTATATCAACCTGACGGGATAAAATCTATTGGTTGCAAATGAATTTATAAGAGAAAACGGAATGCTGATGGGAAGGTGCAAACCTTCAAGGCTAGACTAATGGCAAAAGGTTATACCTAAGTTGTGGGAGTTGACTATGAGAAGACTTTGTCACCTATTATCATTCTAAAGTCTATCCAGATACTCATGTTCATTGACTCATATTATGATTATGAGATTTGGCAGATGGACGTCAAGACTGCGTTTCTGAATAGAAATCTTGATGAGGCCATTTATATGAAGCAGCCTGAGGGATTCATAACCCAAGGTCAAGAGCAAACGGTTTGCAGGCTTAATGATTCATTTATGGACTGAAGCAAGCTTCTCAATCTTGGAACATAAGGTTTGATATTGCAATCAAATATTATGAATTTGATCAAAATGTTGATAAGCCTTGTGTATATAAGAAGATTATCAATAGTTCAATAGATTTCTTAATGTTTTATGTAGACGATATCCTACTCATTGGGAATGATGTAGGTCTACTGGCTGAAGTTAAAAACTGGCTAGCGACCCAATTTCAAATGAAATATTTAGGAGAGACTCAGTTTGTTTTGCAAATCCAGATCTTTTAAGATCGAAAGAACAAAATGCTAGCTTTGTTTCAAGCATCGTACATTGACAAAATTCTTGTCAAATAGTCAATGCAGAACTCCAAGAAAGGCTTACTACCTTTCAGGCATGGAGTGATATTGTCTAAGGAATAGTGTCATAAAACACCTTAAGAGGTTGAGGAGATAAGACAGGTCCCCTATGCATCGGCTGTTGGCTGCCTGATATATGTGATGTTATGTACGAGACATGATATCTGCTATGCTGTGGGATAGTCAGTAAATATCAGTCTAATCTAGGATTTGATCACTGGACTGCCGTTAAGAATATCCTCAAGTATCTATGAAGAACGAGAGACTACATGCTCGTGTATGAAGAACGAGAGACTACATCCTCAAGTATAACGAGAGACTTTATTGTGATAATAGTGGTGTCGTGGCCAATTCCTGAGAGCCTAGGAGTCACAAGCGCGACAAACACATAGAGCAAAAATATCATCTCATCCGAGAGATTGTGCATTGAAAGGATGTGATTGTCACACAGATAGCTTCAGAGCACAATGTTGCTGATCCATTTACAAAGGCCCTCAGGCTAAGTTGTTTGAGGGTCATTTGCAAAGTATGGGTCTATGAGAAAGGTCACATTTAAATTAGGGCAAGTGGGAGATTTGTATTGGGCGGTTTGTGCCATAGTTTATTGTTTTGTGTACTTTGTATTACAGTTTGACTTTACACTGTACACCCCACTAGCTTTAGGTAAAGTGGGAGATTGTTGGGGTTGATGCCCTAAATCTTGTAGGGTCCTATAGTTTGTAATTGTAATGTACAAATATTTTATTTATGTAATAAAATATTTAATGTTTTATTTAAAAATTAGTTACATTAACCACAAACCAATAAACTAGTATCCAAAGATTATCTTGTAGCTTAAACATGTATGTAAAGACATACGGGTGGATCATGTTTAAGTGATAACCTAAATGGTCTGTAGTAGATAGATAAGGCTGGATACCTTATCCTAGTGACATTACGAGTATGACCCGCTTTATAGGTGTTACAATTGTTGTAAAGTGCTACAAATGATCTGATCCTGATCACTCATGTGAAGACATATAAGTGGGGATATTCTATACAAAGGAGTTTTATATAAGACCGGACCACGAAATGTTTAGTCTCATTATATAACGCCGTTCATAATAGAGACTTAGATTTCATCAAGATGACCATAGATAACATGACCTGAATCCTGAGTGAGTTGTAAACTCCTGCCTATGAAAGTGGTCCTTTGATTTGTATGGGTGAGTGTGGCTAAATCGTCGACTCAACAATCCTACCATTTTGGAGATTCGTCTGACTGGGGTGCTGGGAACACAACTACACAAGAAGAAATTCACTCCTTCCTCGAGGTCGGGATAAGTAAATAAATTGCTCCATTAAAAGTTGATTCTGGGGATTGAACAAAGTGCTACACCTTTTCCTGGCTCGATAGTGGTTCGATCATAGTTAGACTATGATTTATTGTTCATTAGAGGGATCAGTTACACTTAAGGAGTTAGTTGTAACTACAAGGGTAAAATGGTAATTTTGGCCTAGCTGTACTTATGAGCAATTTATGAAGGGTCGTCGTATTATTGATTGGTTATATTCAATGGACACAGAAATATATTTATAGTGCGAAGAGTGCAACTAGTGGTCTTTAGTGGGGTGCCGTCAGATAAGGGATGGTGAATAATTTAAATTAAAAAGTTAATTAATTATTCATGTACCATTGGATCTTCAAGCTACAGGTCCATGAGGTCCCCTTGGTAGCTCAATAGGACTAAATAAGATCCAATATTGGGATTATTTTGAATTGTTCAAATTAATCGAGGGAATTGATTATATAAGATATAATTAAGTTATATGTGATATAATTATTATCATGTATTTGATACATATTATTTATGAGAGGAAGAAAATATTTGACTATGATTCGAATGTTGATTATATGAATTGGATTCATAATTGTTAAATTTAATATAAATGTGATTTATATTAAATGCCATATGTGAGAGAAAAGAAACTATAGGTTATATTGTATATGATACAATATTTAAACTATAAGTTATATGTTATATTTGATATAGCATATAGTTTAATATATTAATATGTAAGTTATTATCAATATATATATATATAATAATATACTATAATGTTATTTTGAATTAAATGAGGGAGTCTCCCTCCCTCTCTTTTCTCTCCACCTATGTAAGTGGGTGATTTTTTTTTATTTTTATAATCTTTTACCTGTGAAAGAAAAGAGACAAGTAGTAGAATGTTATTTTACAGAGAAAGGTTCGTCTGAATTCCACCCTCTTTATCAAAAACTCTTATTCTCCTCCCTTCCCTCAATCTAAATTAATTAGAACCCACCACTCATGGGTTCTCTACCTGAGAATACCAAGGTCTCCAATTGGTGGTGTCCCAATTGGCCTTTTTGGCTTTGTTCATGATTTGTAGATCGAGGGATCTTTTGATTTTCCCCAAGAAGGTCTTCAAAGGTAAAGTTTCATGAACCCCTAAACCTTTTGTTCTTGAGCATATTGTAGTTAATTTTTATAATTGAATAATCTATTTGTTTATTTTTGTAAAATTTCTTTCTTTGAAAAAATGGGATTTGGGACTTTCCTGTTTCCACTCAAGGGCCCTTCAATATGGGATCCTTCAGGAAGTGGATGGATTGAAGAATTAGTGGCAGCGGCGTAGAACTTTGATGGCGGCGCGGGTTGGGGTTGGTGACAGAAGTTCCAACTGTTGGGTTTGAGAGGGGCGACTGTAGGAGTATATCAGCATGCAGCGGAAGCAACAAAGATCAATAAGCATTCTAATTCATTAATTTGGCTATAAATAAAGCATGCTCATACAATAATAAGAGGGTTTCATGCCATATTTTTGTAGAACCTCTTGAATCTCGATTCTCAGCTGTAAATATTCTCCAAATTTTGTTGTGAACCACCTCAAGATCTTCCCCACTATTCTCTTGAAGCTTTAGATTGAGTTGTGGGACTCAAAATAAGCTTGAATGAAGGGAACTTGAGAAGAACTCACTGCACCATCCACTTTGAAGAACAGATTCTTCAACTCGAATTTTTCAGCAAAAACTCTATTGATGCATGCCTCAATTCCACTTCCATCTTCTCTATTTATTACAGGACTTTTATGCAAAGAAGATGGCTGCATGAGATGCAACTCACGCTTGGAGATTTGAAGTAAAACTTAAGTGGGTTTAGTGTGAGCTAGTTGAAGGTGTTAATGGAAAAATCCATAATTCCATTTTGTGTTTTTCAAACTTTTCAAATTTTACAAAATAATTTAAAAAATCAATTTGATTTCAAAATTTAAAACATTTATTAATTTTAAAAAAATTAATTTCATAAATTAATTTTCTAATAAAAATAATAATAAATAAATAATTAAACAATTTAATTAATTCTAATTAATTTAATATCAAATATTAAATTAATTTCACACAACAAGTTCCACCTTCATGAATTTAATATTTAAATCATATTTAAATATTAATTAATTCTCCAATTCCATTTAATTTCAAAATTAAACGTGTAATTATATCTCATATAATTACTAATTTCTTAACTCTAATTTGAACGTTTCAAATTAACTTATCATGCTACTCTAAAACTAATCCATTTACGAGCTAGGAGAGAGACCTCACGGACCTACAGATCATGGGCTCCAACGATCCGAGATTAATTGGCTAAACTCTTTACATTGAATTAACCCCATTCATTAAGTAATGGGTCACTCCATTAAAGCCTATAGTTGCATTCCCCTCACTGTAGATATATTATGTCCACTCGATATAATCATGATTAGAAAGTTAACCCTTCACAGGTTGTTTGTAATAATGGCTGGATCAAATGTCTGTTTTACCTCCGAGATTACCTCTTGTTCCTTAAGTCCCACTGATCCTCTAATGAATAATTGATTTGTGATCCAATCAACAAACCGAGTCCCTCTCGGGCCAACGAGAGGGTGGGGCCCTTGTTCAAGACTCGAAGTCAGCACTTAGGGAACAACCTCTCTACTATCTCTAAAAGTAGGTAGTAGAAAATTCCATCTTGCACCCTATGTCCCTAGCTATATACCCAGTCTTACCCCTGAAATGGAGGTTTATTGAGCCTGTGCTGTTAAGCCAACCCTCACCTATACAAATCTAAGGATAATCCAGAATAAATAGGAGTTCATAGTTAGCTCAGGATTAAGGTCAAGTTACCTAGGTCATCGCTTTGAAATAGTCAATCTTAAACAGTAAACAGCGTTATAAAGTAAGAGCGAATGATTTCTTGGTCCAATCTTGTACAAACCCTTTGCACAGGACGCCCCCACTCCTCATGCCATAACATATACGAATTAGGATCACATCGTATGTAGCACTTTACAACTCTTTGTAATAACTACAGAGTGGGCCGCATTCAATAGTGTTACCAGAATAAGACACCTAACCTCATTCATATACTATAGATCATTTTGACCATTTACTCGAACTTGATCCACTTTTATGTCTCCATATAAAATTCAAGTACTCATGTAATAGTCATGGGTCTTTTAGTTTATTGGATTTCCAAAATGAAATAAGCAATACATGTATTCAATAACAACTTATTGAATTTTCAGAATAAGATTTATTGATTACAAACCACAAGGTTTAGGACATAAAATCCAACGACGACCGACTAGAAGTGAGTTTGAGAGGGAGGAGGCGACTAGGGGTGGGTTTGAGAGGGGGAAGGCGGTTGGGGGTGGATTTGAGGGGGGCAGCGACTGGAAAAAATGTATGAAAGGGGTGACTGGTGGCTGGGTAGAGGGTTTGAGGGGGAAGGCTACTAGGAAGACAGTTTGAAGAGGAGACGACTGAGAAAGGGGGAAAGAAATTTTTGAAGAATGAAATTTTGGGCGCGTGAAAGGAAAAGTGGGTTTTCAAAACCTTCTCCCGATGCTTCATAACGACGTTGACAATTCTTGTTTCTCCTGACGGTGTTAGAATCAGAAAACACGCAGTGGAAGTTAAATGGATCAATAAGCATTCCAATTCATTAATTTTGACTTTAAATTAAGCATGCTCATAAACTAATAAGAGGATTTCATGACATACCTTTGTAGAACCACATGAATCTCGACTCCAGTTGCAAATCTTCTCCAAATCGACTTGTGAACCACCTCAAGGCCTTCCCAATAAGCTTGAATAAAGGGAATTTGGAGAAGAAAATCACTGCTGCATTATGAAAGAAGGCCTTCTTCAACCTTAAGTTTTTCAGCAAAAACTCATATGCTACATTAGTTGCATGCTCGATTCTCAGCCCAATCTTCTCTATTTATTGCAAGACTATTATGTAAAGAAGATTGCTGCATGAAGAGCACCTCATGCTTGGAAGATTGAATCAAGAAATTGGTGGAGAATGAGTGAGCTACTAGAAATGGAAAGTGGAGAAATCCAACTTTTTCCATTTTCCATCTTTTCTTCAATTTTGTTTTTCTAAATTGATTTTCAAAATCAATTTTATTTTCAAAATTGAAATCTTTATTAATTTTACAAAATTAATTAATTAATTAATTAATAATAAATAATTAATTAAACAATCTAATCCCACCATCATGAACCTCTATTCATGAATTTAATATTTAAATCATATTTAAATATTAATTGATTCTCCAATTTCATTTAATTCCAAAATTAAATGCATAATTATATCTCATATAATTACTAATTCCCTTAGTTCTAATTTGAACGTTTCAAATTAACTTATCACGTTACTCTAAGGCTAATTCATTTATAAGCTAGTAGGACGACCTCGTGGACCTACAGATCATGGGTTCCAACGATTCGAGATTAATTGGCTAAACTCTTTACACTGAATTAACCCTTATTTGTTAACTGTTGGGTCACTCAACTAAAACCTAGAGTTCCACTCCTCTCACTGTAGATATATTATGTCTACTCGATATAACCATGATTAGTAAGTTAACCCTTCATAGAGTTGTTTGTAATAGCCAGAGCCCTACTCTTCCTGGATTCTTATCCTTGAGAATACCATTGCAGCCATTATGGTGGTGTTCTTCAGTTCGAAGGATTCATTTAAAGAATCATTCTTCAAAAGTAAGGGTTTCAAACTCATTTTATTTTTATGTAATTTGTTAAAAGCATTAGTATTTTTGTTAAATGCATACTTTTTGTTCTATTCTTTGTGAAATTTGTATTCTATGAAATTTTGGGAATTGGGATGATCCGCTTTCTCTCATGGTCCCTTCACAGGGTACCTTCAATTGGTATCATAGCCAGGTTTATCGCCAAATTTTCCAAAATTTCAGAATAATTTTACAGCTACTGGTGGGATTTATGCAATCTGTCAAATTATTCATGTGATGATAGTTTTTTATGGTTGTTTGAAATTGCTGGATATTTTCGGGATTGACACTGTTGTTTATTACTTTGATTTAACTTTTGGTATGTAAAAGCCCATGTTTTGGTTTTTTTTTTTTTTTTTTTTTTTTGTAATAAATCCTGTAATTATTAAGTTTTGGAGTCATTCTGGGATTTTCGGTGTAGATTTGAAGAAAACGGGACCAAATTTGGTGCAGGAACGATGGAAAACACGGTTGTACAGTAGGGATTGTACCGCAACGTTGCAATGGTTTGCCCTAGCGGTGCAACGCTACAATGAAGAACAATGTTGTGTTCTTTTTGCAGAGTTGTAACGCTGGGCAAAACGTTGCAATGCTCCAAGGTAGAAAGAACCAACCGGTTTTGGTCCAATTTGGTTTGTGACTCACTTGATTCGCTTGCGGTTCGGTCTGTTTGAGCAGTTTAGGTCTGGTTCGAAGGCTGGATGGTTCAGTTTGAGTGGTTTAAGGCCCGATTCGCTTGTTTTTTAACCGGTTGATAATTATTCTTGTAATAATTAGTTTTTTGGTTAATTAAATTAATATAAAAGTTGTAACTACCCGACTCCCTAGGACCTAGGTAAGGCCGTTACTAAAATAAATGCATGCAAAGAATTTCAAACGACGCTCAGTTATTTGAAATAAATGCTAATTAAAAACAAGAGAAGTTCAAAAGACATTTAATAAATGCAATTGTTAAAAACAATAGTAGGGTACCCATAAATCATAAAGGTTAATAAGTGCATATGAAAAACAATTCTTAATACTAAGTTTCAAACATCAAAACTAAACATTAAGGGAAACATGAAAGGAACTCTAAATCTCATGATGCGGAAGCGTAAAAACTAATCCTAGTGGCTCGATCACGAATTCCGCTGCGCCATCGCCGGTGCATCTTTACCCTTACCTGAAACATCAACATAAGAAAGAATGAGTATGAAATACTCAGTAAGTAACCCCACCACTAGGGTCAGGCAAGACATCTATGTCCTCTAGATACCCAAATATGGCACATAAATGCATGTAACATATAAGAGACTGAGTCCTATCCTATTGTAGTTAAGTATGCCCACAAACTGTGAATCCGAAGAACACAAAACTGGTGAATCCCGAAGTAAATACAAACTGGTGAATCCCGAAGGAAACACAAACTGGTGAATCCCGAAGGAAACACAAACTGGTGAATCCCGAAGGAAACACAAACTGGTGAATCCCGAAGGAAACACAAAACTGGTGAATCCCGAAGGAAACACAAACTGGTGGGCATCTAACTAACCAATAAGGATATTCACACAGTCCTAACGTGCTAAAATTCAACATGGTACGGTTCTAAAGCATAAATAAAAAAAATCCTTAACACCATGGCTGTATCACATACCCATAACTCTTAACAACATATTATACATCATCCATGTATAACTTATATCATAAAGCCACAACATACAGTATGCCTCAACGCCAGCAGATTAGACATCCACATATGAAAACACATACTATCACATACTAACGATCAAGCACTCAGGTGTGCATGTAAATAAATCAGAATTTGTGCCAGAACATACTTCGATTCAAGTCATACAGTCAATCAACATGCTAACATTTACCATAACATACACTTATCATGCTAGCATACAATTAGAGCCTGGCCCATGGGCAGTTCCAGTGATAAGATTACTTACCTCGAAGTCAAGTTCAGATATTAATCCAAGCTAATGCTCTTCAACAAAATAAACCTTGAATTAAGTCCCCTAATACAGACATAATACTAAATTTTAGTCTTTGGAATCAGGACCCAACATAAAAATTTAAATTAGACGGCCACCAAAACTTACCCAAACGAAACTCGCAAGATTTCGACTCCAAAATTTCCTCTTAGCAGATTTTAGAACTCATACCAAAACGCCAATCTGAACATGATTTTAGTCCCAAATTAGTAACTTAATTTTCTTATAGGTACCCTTAACCCAAAAGACAAACAGCCCAACTACTCACCCAAACTTAACAATTCTTGACGAAAAAAATCAGTCTCCTCCTCGATGAGCAACGTCCTCAAGATCCTCTGAATAACGCTTCTGCAAGTCCAAACTTAACGGATTTTAATCCAAAATTATTCCAAAACAAACCACACCCAAACTCCCAGGAAAACACCTAAAACTAAGAATCTTACCCAAATGAGGTGTGACAGCAACCGCGACGACAGTAGGAGCTGGGCGACATTTAACAAAGAAGCGACGCCGGACGAAGAAGCAATGTCGGACGACAAGACGGATCAGCAACGACGTCGAACCCACGATCTTCGATCTGGCACCCGCGGACGGCTGAGAGTCGACGACGACCCGTCACGGCGTGAAGTAGAGGCGTGCGAAGGGCCAGCGGCGAGGCGAGGCGTGGACACGCGACAGAGAAGGGAGAGTCGCACGGTTTGGGTCGCCGAGAGAGAAAAGGATGTGAGCGGCTGGGATTTGTGGCTGGCGGCGGACGTTCAACGTCGATCTGGGCGGCTATGATTCGTGACTGGCGGCGGCTGTGAGGAATGGCTGTGAGGAGCGGCTCGAGATGAAGATGGGGGGGGGGGTGCCCTTTTTATTTTTAAAGAAAAACTAATAAAATAATAATAATAATAATAATAATAAAGGAAAATAGTATATTTTTAATTAGATCCTTTCCTTAACCACTTTGTACTATTTGATCCCTTTTATTTTTCCAAAAATAATTAATTCTTGCCATAACTTTTTAAATTGCATTTGAAAATTGAAAAGTTTGTGAATAAATTCCATGACAACACTTAAATCCTCGCATTCATACTTTAAATTCGGAATTCCAAACATGTCCTTCAACTAAGGACAAATACTGAAAAGGGAAAAAGTTTTACATTAATAATAAATAAATAAAAAGGTATGGGGTGTTACAAAAGTTATATTAAATTTATTTAATTTGTTTAGTGTCCAATCTCGGTCCAATAATTTTTGGTTTGTTAATTATGCATTTGATGTATGCTTTTTTATTTATTATTATATGCCATAATGTATGCCATATAGTATAAAATCCCACCATAGGTTATGTATTTATTTTCATTCATCATTTATATTATAAGTGTTATAATATAGGTATATGCATGATTTAATTAATATAGCATGCTCATGTATCATTTAGTATAAATGTTATAATATATGTATGCATGCATTAATAGCATATCCATGCATCATTTATATTATAATTGTTATAATATATGGTTCAATGAATATATAGATGTATGCTATACTATGTTTCATTATCTTATTATATAAATGTTATATATGTTAGTAATGAAATGAATTTGTATGAAGCATGACACTACCTTAGATAATTTATAAATGTTATAATTTACTAAAGTATGTCAAAGCATACAATTTCATTTGTTATAATGGTTATAACTAAATGGAATTAGAAATTAAATATAATTCAGAATTGCATACAAACCTTAGGTTAAAATCATCTTTTAAAATAGTTTTAAAATGTGATTCAGATAGACCTAAGATCACGTTTTTAATGAGATTAAAAATTTAAGTTTAATTTTTTAATCGATTTAATAGGATTAAATTGATTCTTAATAAAAGATTAACTTTGTAACAAATATATCTATAAGGGACTTGTTGTCTAAGGCTAATTCTATATAGGCTGGAGTGATGGAAACATAACACCCCTACCTGGGAACTTACCTGGAAAGGTGAATTAGATAGATTTATTACAATCATGCAAGTTTGATTAAAGTTTATTAAAGAGTTTAATAGACCTTAATCGAAATTGTTTAAACTATCCAAAGGCAAGTGTTGTTTTTGGACAAATTAAACATCACTTAGTTAAAAAAAGTAGCTAGATTTTCCTAAGTTAACTAACCCTAGGTAAAACATTAAGTGGGAGAAAAATGGGGTATACGATACTTCAATCTTTTTTTCTCTTCATGCTTCTCCCTTAAAATTCACACCGTGAGATATACTTGGCCTCGAGGCACCTTGAGTGTCCCCCTATGGATGACATTTGTTTAGATCAATATCAAGGTGAATGGAGAGAGTGTTTATGGTAAGTTAGAGCGAGACGTGTGACAAAAAATCCCTTGATCTCTCTCATTAATTTGATGTAAAGTTTCATTCATGGCCTCGTGGCACTTTGAGTGTCCCCTATAGGATGACATTTTTGCATGACGTTTTATTTAAACCACAGCAATGGATAGGGTTACTTTAGTTTCATGTCCCAATCGGTTTTTCCCTACGATTGGCTCATTGAGGTGGAACTCTAGAACCTAAAATGAGGGGTTACACTTACAAGAATTGTTAAGCGAGCTTAAAAAATTCTGGACCGAACAATGGTGACTAATCGTGACAGTAACAACGAGTTGTTCTATCTATTAGTTGAGATTGTCTCATTTCAGTGAAGGGGCACCTGATCACCCTACGTTGACTTTTGTCCTACCTCACTGAAACATTATTGCAAAATAGATGTCACTTAGGGTACATTAGACTATTTTGCTAAAAATTGATTGGTTGTCTTGATGGTTTAATTTAAGTAGACTAATTATAAATAATTTGTATGGTTTCAGTAATTTTTCCAATATGACTTCCGCAACGCTTAATTTACTCACCATTGACAAAATAACGAACGAAAATTATACTTCTTGGAAAAAAACGATCAACACAATCCTTATCATCGATGGCCTTCGTTTTGTCCTTATGAAGGACTATCCTCCCATTCCAGCTCTCAATGCTGCTCGAAATGTTTGAGAAGTATACGAGCAATGGAAATGGGCAAACGAGAAGGCCTGAGCATATATCTTGACAAGCCTTTCTGAAGTCTTGGCCAAGAAGCATGAGCCTATACTCACGGCTTGTGAGATTATGGAGTCCTTAAGGGGAATGTTCAGAAAATCGTCCGCACAGCTCAGGCACGACACTCTCAAACACATCTTCAATGTTTGTATGCAAGAAAGGGCATCTATTTGAGAACATGTTTTCAACATGATGGTCCACTTCAACCTGGTGGAGATGAATGGGTCTGTTATTGATGAAGCCAGTCAAGTTAGCTTCATTCTGGAATCTTTACTTGGAAGTTCCTTAAGTTTTGTAGTAATGCTATTATGAACAAGATTGACTACAACCTGACCACCTTACTCAATGAGCTATAGACCTTTCAGTCCTTGATGAAAACCAAGGAACAGAAGGGTGAAGCAAATGTTACTTCATCCTCTAAGAAGTTCTAAAAAGGTTCGACATTTGGAACAATATTTGTGCCTTCTTCTTTCAACACTAAAAAATGGAAGAAGAAGAAAGGTGGAAAAGAGAAAGCTAACCCACCAATTGCTGCCCAAAAAGGTAAGAAAGCCAAGGTTGCAAAGGGAGTATGTTTTCATTGTAATTAAGAGGGACATTGGAAGAGGAACCATCCCAAATACTTGACGGAAAAGAAGAAGATCAAGCAAGGTAAATGTGATTTACTTGTATTGGAGACCTGTTTAGTGGAAAATGATGATTTGACTTAGATAATTGATTTGGGTGCCACTAACCACATTTGTTCTTCATTTCAAGGAATTAGTTCTTGGCGACAACTGAAAGTTGCGGAAATGACGATGCGGGTTGGAACTGGATATGTTGTCTCAACTGTGGCAGTAGGAGGTCTCCAGTTAACTTTACAGAATAAATATATTTTGTTAAAAAATGTATATGTAGTTCCTGGTTTGAAAAGGAACTTAATTTCTGTAAAGTGTTTTTTTGAACAATCATATTGTATAAACTTTTTTGTAGATAAAATGTTTATTTCTAATAATGGTGTCAATATTTGTTCAGCTAAACTGGAAAATAATTTATTTGTAGCAAGGCCATTAGCAACTAAATCCCTCCATAACACTAAAATGTTTACAACTATGGTAACTCAACATAAAAGAATTAAAATTTCTCCTAAAGAAAATGCCCAACTTTGGCACTTGAGATTAGGACACATCAATCTCAATAGGATTGAGAGGTTGATGAAGAATGGACTTCTAAGCGAGTTAGAAGAAAATTCTTTACCTATGTGTGAGTCATGCCCTGAAGGGAAAATGACTAAAAGACCTTTTAATGGAAAAGGTCACAGGGCCAAAGAGCCCTTGAAGCTAGTACATTCAGACCTCTGTGGTCCGATGAATGTAAAAAAAAGAGGAGAGTTTGAATATTTCATCAATTTTACTGATGATTATTCAAGATATGGGTTTGTTTATTTAATGCAACATAAGTCTGAATCTTTTGAAAAGTTCAAAGAATTCAAGACTGAAGTTGAAAATGCATTAAATAAAACAATTAAAACATTTCGATCTGATCGAGGTGGAGAGTTAATGGATCTAACATTCCAGAACTATTTGATGGATCATGGAATTGTATCTCAACTCTCAGCACCTGGTACACCTCAACAGAATGGTGTATCAAAAAGGAGAAATTGAACCCTGTTAGACATGGTTTGGTCTATGATGAGTTACGCTTCCTTACCTGATTCGTTTATGGGTTTTGTAGTACAGATTGCAACGTATATTCTTAACCGTGTTCCATTCAAAAGTGTTACTAGAACACCTTTAAAATTATGGAATGGTCATAAAGCTAGTTTACATCATTTTAGAATTTGGAGTTGTCCAACACATGTGATTGAGGCAAATCCTAAGAAACTGGAACCTTGTTGAAAACTGTGCCTATTTATAGACTACCCCAAAGGAATGAGAGGTGGTTACTTCTTTGACCCTAAAGAAAATAAAGGGTTTGTACCGACAAACACTACTTTTCTGAAAGAAGACCACAGGCTCCGCATTAAGGTTGTGTTGAACGAACTTTCCAAGGAATCTACTGAACCATCAATAAGAGTTGTTGAAGAACCCAATATTTCAACAAGACTTGTTGCATTTGGATCATCTAGTAGGTCAAATCCACCCCAAATGTTGAGGGAGCTTCAACGCAGTGGGAGGGTTGCGAACCCACATGTCCGTTACATGGTTTAACAAAGATTCTAGCTATAGTAGCTGACGGAGATATTGAGGATCCATTTTTTTCAAGAAGGCAATGGAGGATGTTGACAAAGATGAGTGGATCAAAGCTATGGATCGCGAAATGGAATCGATGTACTTCAATTCAGTTTGGGATCTTGTAGATTACCTGATGGGGGGTTAAACCTATAGGGTTACAAATGGATTTACAAGAGAACATGAGGTGTTGATGGGAAGGTGCAAACCTTTAGAATTATGAGGGCTGACAAGTAGAAAATACAGTGATAATACTTAGAATTTGTGAAAAATTGAGTTTGCATCGTTCAACATTGAAAATCCTGGCTAACTCAACATTATGTGTTATTCCGTATCAAATTGTCTATTTTTATAGCTATTGCAGGAATCAAATGCATGCGTTGGAAGGCAATCGCAAAATCAAACGCATACGCTGAAGCCAAGCGACTGCAAAGACAATCGCATTCGGTGAAGCCGAGCTATCGCATAGGCGATCGCATGCGATGATTACATACATTCATCGCATGGATATTGTGGCTATTGATCGAATGCGTTCATCGCTTGGAGATTGCGGCTACGAAGTTATAACCATAATAGAAGGGTGATCGTAAGATGGGTGGAATGCGTTGATACTTCAGTTGAAATAAGCTCGAACGCATACCTTGAAAGTATCAACAAGATAAGATGATATGGCATTGCCCATACCGCGACAAAGGCAGTAGTGAGCCAGAACGCAATCATGATTGCTGTCGACATTTATACTCTATAAATAGCCCTTGGACCTTCACTTCAAAGTATCCGAGCTTCTGCTTTAAGGAAAATGCTTACGATCACAGATGAGAGCATGAACGAGATTTTCTTTGAGGATGCTTCATCTTCACAAACCATTTCGAGTGACGACGAGAGCTTTTGCCGGAGATAGAGCTCGACAGAGACATCTTCACCATCCATCCATGGCGCCACCAGCAGCCTTGACGCGTTTCAGATGAAAAGCAAGAGATTATTTTCATCGCGCCTTCCATTTCTCCTCTTGCCCCAGTATTGTATTACATTTTAACTTAAGATATTAAGACAATTTGTAATCAATGCATATCTTAATTCCTTCAGCACCATCTTCTTCATCTTTATTATCTATGTCATCGTTTATCTTCATCGTTTAGTTATCAAAGGCGATCACATACTCAATTGTGTAGCCTAGAGATAGGACGCATGTAGCAACCCACCGAGAGGTGTGCATTGTGCGAGTATAGTGAGTTAATTCTCTTCGCTTGGTGTGAGGCGGTAACAACGCTTGTCTATGGGTTATTGCAATGCTTGTCTATGAGTTGAGTCGTAACTAATAGCCCAAGAGGGTGAATAGTGGAACACACTAAAGCAAAGTATTCATCGTTCCTAGAGATAGACACGATCTTATGCTCGACGCAACCATGCATTATAGAGATATAAGCATGCGGCTAGCCACTAAGTGGTGCGATGCGTTAGTGTGGTGAGCTGGAATTACTCGG